>NC_057802.1:258460641-258761323 GCF_018294505.1 Triticum aestivum
GCCTCCCCGCACCCCGCCGCACCCCTAGAAGCCCCGCCGGAGCCCGTCCCGCCCGCCGGAGTAACCTCGCCGGAGGTAACCGAAGCCGCCGCCGTCGAGTCCGTTTTTTTTAAAACCGTTTCGGTTTATTTTTTTAGAAACCCTAGGTTTATTTTTTTAGATCGGTTTTTTTCTTTGGTTTAGTTAGTTAGTGAACGTTCGCCGGTCCGTTCGTTTTAACGAACGTGTTCACCGTTTAGTTGCTGTTAACGAACATCCGTTCGATCTGTTCGTCAGTTTTCTTTTTCGTCGGATTATTCGCGATTATTCCAGATCGTGATTTCTGATCTGTTTTTCGTTTTAGTTTTACTTTTCGCTCGTTTATCGGAATCAGGCGATTCAAGCGCCTATAGTTTCGTCTCGAAATTCTCTTTCGGTTTAACCAACTCAAACAAGTTTGTGCTACTATAAAATTTGACTTAGATCCAGATTAGTAAACGAAGCCTGTTTCTTTTGCCGTTTGACTTTCGTTGCTTCGTTCGATTTGATTCTTTTTGCAAAACCAGAGTTCTTAAGTTGAACTTTCTGGTTAGATCTTTTACTTGAGTTTTACCTGTGCAATAGATGAGTGCTTATTGTATGCTTGTTTGTTTGCGATAGAGTACCCGGAGTGCGCCGCTTGCTACTTCGAATCTCTAAGTTTCACGGATCATCAGCAAGGCAAGTAACACTTTGATCATACCTCTTTACTACCCAGTTTTATTGCATTAGACCAATCCTCAAACATTGCATGATTAGGATCTAATTAAATTGTGGGTATTGGGAAGTAGATGAGGTAGTACCTATTGCCCTGTTTATTATCGAACCCTTGGGAGTTACTTCTACGTTTGCTCATGTTGCTATGCTATGCTAGTAGACGTGGATTGGGTTTGAATGTATCCATGACAGATGTGAGATTGTTAAATTAATGGTTTACTTAAGGTGGCAACTAAAACACACATCTGGGTGGATTGAGGCACCTGGGTATCCCAGTGATTGCCTGTTTTTCTTTGGACCGCCACCCAGGTTCAAAGGGATCATGAGATTATTCATGCTAGAAACTTCCGTGTGCAGCCGCAAGCTATTATGGGCTCTAGCATAGTTGAGTAGGTTGTGTGAGCTCTTGAAGAGGTAGACTAGCAGATGTAGGGGATGTAGGTGGTACTGTCTACCCGGAGTAGAGAGTTAACGCTTCTGAAAGACTGTGTCTCGGTCATCCGTTTCTCAAACACCATGAAGTGCGAGAATCCCAACGGAGGAGATCGAGTCTTGTGGGGAAAAGTGCACAAACCTCTGCAGAGTGTATAAACTAATCATGGTTAGCCGTGTCCCCGGTTATGGACATCTTGAGTATCTAGTACTTGGATTATCATGTGAATCTCATCATGTTACTTTAATTAATTTTGTTGGGTTAATGATGATACTTAATTGGGATTGAGATGCTGTCAACCATCTCAATGTTTAACAACCACCATGATAGTTAAATAAAATTTATTCCTTTGCAGTAGGGAAAAATTGGCTTTTTGCAAAACTGTAACCATAGAGCTTAACACCAGCCATATATGCATGTAGTATAGCATTATTCTGTCCATTACTCTCTCTGTGTTATTTTGCCAGCATATTCCATGTGCTGACCCGTTTTCGGGCTGCAACGTTTCATGTTGCAGACTTTTCAGACGACGAGTAAGGTGCCTTAGGTCGTGGTCTTATACTCAGTGATGCCGTTGGAGTTGATGGACTCACTTATCTTCCAAATCTTCCGCTGTTAACGTTTTAGACGGCCTTAAGCCATATTTGTCATACTTATTTCTCTCTTGAGATACTCGTTGTAATAAGTGTGTGATTGCTACTCTGTTATAAATCCTCCAAGTACTGTGCGTGTCAGCATTACTGATCCAGGGATGACACTGGTGCACGGTAGATCAGACTGTTTGAGGTCTGGTCGCTACATATTGATCATGGGCTGTTGGCACATTTGGATGCAGCGCAATGGGAAATTTTTTAATGCTCAGGCCCCTTCCATTCAGGCATGGAGAAGGGCTCTTAAGGCCGACCTCTTGCTTCTGCAACATCGTATCAAGGACAAGTTTAAACCGCTCCTTGTCAATTGGACTGATCAGTTTCTCAATTAGTTGATATGTTGCCTTCCGGGTTCCATAAAACTGGGGTTGGCTGAATGCCGTGTATATTTGTACTTATTTTACTTTATTAATATAATTATACCGTAGAACGATTGTTCTACAGTTTTGGCTTAAAAAAAGAAGATCCTATAGGTCTTACTTGGCACAAACACTAACTAAAATATAAAACCACATCTGACCAGAGGCTAGATGATTTATTTATTACTAAACAGGAACAAAAAGCAAGGAACCAAAATAAAATTGGGTTGCCTCCCAACAAGCGCTAACGTTTAACGCCCCTAGCTAGGCATGATAATTTCAATGATGCTCACATAAAAGATAAGAATTAAAACATAAAGCGAGCATCATGAAGAATACGACTAGCACATTTAAGTCTAACCCACTTCCTATGCATAGGGATTTTATGAGCAAACAACTTATGGGAACAATAATCAACTAGCATAGGAAGGCAAAACAAGCATAACTTCAAGATTTTAAGAACATAGAGAGGAAACTTGATATTATTGCAATTCCTACAAGCATATATTCCTCCCTCATAATAATTTTCAGTAGCATCATGAATGAATTCAACAATATAACCAGCACCTAAAGCATTCTTTTCATGATCTACAAGCATAGAAAATTTACTACTCTCCACATAAGCAAACTTCTTCTCATTCAAAATAGTAGTGGGAGAAAACTCAACAAAACAACTATCATGTGATTGAAAATTAAGATCAAGATGACAAGTTTCATGGTTATCATTATTCTTTATAGCATACGTGTCATCACAATAATCATCATAGATAGGAGGCATGCTTTCATCATAGTAAATTTGCTCATCAAAGCTTGGGGGACAAAAAATATCATCTTCATCAAACATTGCATCCCCAAGCTTGTGGCTTTGCATATCATTAGCATCATGGGTATTCACAGAGTTCATACTAACAACATTGCAATCATGCTCATCATTCAAAGATTTAGTGCCAAACATTTAAATGCATTCTTCTTCTAACACTTTGGCATAATTTTCCTTTCCATCATACTCACGAAAGATATTAAAAAGATGAAGCGTATGAGGCAAAATCAATTCCATTTTTTGTAGTTTTCTTTTATAGACTAAACTAGTGATAAAACAAGAAACTAAAAGATTCGATTGCAAGATCTAAAGATATACCTTCAAGCACTCACCTCCCCGGAAACGGCGCCAGAAAAGAGCTTGATGTCTACTACACAACCTTCTTCTTGTAGACGTTGTTGGGCCTCCAAGTGCAGAGGTTTGTAGGACAGTAGCAAATTTCCCTCAAGTGGATGACCTAAGGTTTATCAATCCGTGGGAGGTGTAGGATGAAGATGGTCTCTCTCAAGCAACCCTGCAACCAAATAACAAAGAGTCTCTTGTGTCCCCAACACACCAAATACAATGGTAAATTGTATAGGTGCACTAGTTCGGCGAAGAGATGGTGATACAAGTGCAATATGGATGGTAGATATAGGTTTTTGTAATCTGAAAATATAAAATCAGCAAGGTAACTAATGATAAAAGTGAGCACAAACGGTATTGCAATGCTAGGAAAAAAGGCCTAGGGTTCATACTTTCACTAGTGCAAGTTCTCTCAACAATAATAACATAACTGGATCATATAACTATCCCTCAACATGCAACAAAGAGTCACTCCAAAGTCACTAATAGCGGAGAACAAACGAAGAGATTATTGTAGGGTACGAAACCACCTCAAAGTTATCCTTTTTGATCGATCTATTCAAGAGTCCATAGTAAAATAACACGAAGCTATTCTTTCCGTTCGATCTATCATAGAGTTCATACTAGAATAACACCTTAAGACACAAATCAACCAAAACCCTAATGTCACCTAGATACTCCAATGTCACCTCAAGTATCCGTGGGTATGATTATACGATATGCATCACACAATCTCAGATTCATCTATTCAAACCAACACAAAGTACTTCAAAGAGTGCCCCAAAGTTTCTATCGGAGAGTCAAGACGAAAACGTGTGCCAACCCCTATGCATAAGTTCACAAGGTCACTGAACCCACAAGTTGATCACCAAAACATACATCAAGTGGATCACGTGATATCCCATTGTCACCACAGATAAGCACATGCAAGACATACATCAAGTGTTCTCAAATCCTTAAAGACTCAATCCGATAAGATAACTTCAAAGGGAAAACTCAATCCATTACAAGAGAGTAGAGGGGGAGAAACATCATAAGATCCAACTATAATAGCAAAGCTCGCGATACATCAAGATCGTACCACCTCAAGAACATGAGAGAGGGAGAGAGAGATCAAACACATAGCTACTGGTACATACCCTCAGCCCCGAGGGTGAACTACTCCGTCCTCGTCATGGAGAGCGCCGAGATGATGAAGATGGCCACTAGTGAGGGATTCCCCCCTCCGGCAGGGTGCCAGAACGGGTCTAGATTGGTTTTTGGTGGCTACAGAGGCTTGCGGCGGCGGAACTCCCGATCTATTGTGTTCCCCGATGTTTTTAGGGTATATGGACATATATAGGCGAAAGAAGTCGGTCAGGGGAGACACGAGGGGCCCATGAGGGTGGGGGCGCGCCCAGGGGGCAGGCGTGCCTCCCTGCCTCGTGGCCACCTTGTTGCTTCCCTGACGTACACTCCAAGTCTCCTGGATTGCTTCCGTTCCGAAAATAACTCTCCCGAAGGTTTCATTCCGTTTGGACTCCGTTTGATATTCCTTTTCTTCGAAACACTGAAACAAGGGAAAAGCAGGAACCGGCACTGGGCTCTGGGTTAATAGGTTAGTCCCAAAAATAATATAAAAGTGTAAAATAAAGCCCATAAACATCCAAAACAGATAATATAATAGCATGGAACAATCAAAAATTATAGATACGTTGGAGACGTATCACCCACCGTGGGGCCAGTGCACGGTGGTTTCGAGTTCTTGAAGGGCAGCTTCGAAGGTATCAAGGGATACGCTCTGGGCCGGATGACCAAGAGTCGTCGCGGCAAGCTCTACATCGACGACGTAGGCTGGGGCCCCGAGGCCGGCTCAATTGAGTATGGGTACCGGGTCCCCTTCGGCGGAATCCACGTCTTCATCAGCAAGATCGATAAACCGGGCCCTGAGCCGGACACCTGCACCGACATCATCGAGACGGCTCGGCGTGCACGGCCCGCCCAGGTTTAACCCGCCGCGAAGCATGCCTTTGTTGGTTTCATCCATGGGGCGGAGTTTCAAGAAGGATTTGTGTCTGCTGGTGAGACGGCCATCTACTCTGATGGTGAATCATCCACAGGTGAGACTAACTCAATGTATCAAGTGCAAGACGGCTGATAACCCACAAGTATAGGGGATCGCAACAGTTTTCGAGGGTAGAGTATTCAACCCAAATTTATAGATTCGACACAAGGGGAGCCAAAGAATATTTAAAGGTATTAGCAGCTGAGTTGTCAATTCAACCACACCTTGAGATTAATTATCTGCAGCAAGTAATCAGTAGCAAAGTAATATGATAGTTTTGATAGTAGTGACAGCAATAACGGTAACGGTAAGAGTGATAGCAGTACTTTTGTAGCAAGTGTAACAATGATGATATCAGTAGTAACTTAGCAAAAACAATATAAGATAAATTCGTAGGCATTGACCAGTGACTTGTTGGATGATATTCATCATGTGACAGTTATAACATAGGGCGATACTGCACTAGCTCCAGTTCATCGATATGATGTAGGCATGTATTCCGTATCATACGTACTTATGGAAAGAACTTGCATGACATCTTTTGTCCTACCCTCCCGTGGCAGCGGGGTCCATATTGGAAACTAAGGGATATTAAGGCCTCCTTTTAGTAGAGAACCGGAACAAAGCATTAACACACAGTGAATACATGAACTCCTCAAACTACGGTCATCACCGGGAGTGTGCCCGGTTATTGTCACTCCGGGGTTGCCGGATGATAACGCGTAGTAGGTGACTATAACTTGCAAGATCGGATCTAAAACATGGATATAATGATGATAACATAAACGGTTCAGATCTGAGTTCATGGCACCCGGGGCCAAAGTGACAAGCATTAAGCATAGCAAAGTCATAGCAACATCGATCTAAGAACATAGTGGATACTAGGGATCAAGCCCTAACAAAACTAACTCGATTACATGATGAATCTGATCCAACTCCTCACTGACCAGCGAGCCTACGAAGGAATTACTAACTCCTGGTGGGGAGCATCATGGAATTGGCGATGGAGAAGGGTTGGTGATGATGAAGAACGAAGATCCCCTCTCCGGAGCCCCAAACGGACTCCGGATCTGGCCTCCCGATGAAGAACATGAGGTGACGGCGGCTCTGTCTCGTGGATCGTAATAATTCTTTCTCCCTGATTTTTTCTGAAAAATAGGATTTTATAGCGTCGATTTCAGGGTCTGCGGGGCCACCAGGTGGGGACAACCCACCTGGGCGCGCCAGGAGAGGGGGGCGCGCCCTGGTGGGTTGTGCCCACCCATGGGCCCCTCTCTGGTAGGTCTTGGTTCCAGAAATTCTTATATATTATATAAAAATTCCTCGCAAAGTTTCGTTCCATTCTGAGAACTTTTATTTCTGCACAAAAACAACTCCATGGTAGTTCTGCTGAAAAAAGCGTTAGTCCGGGGTTAGCTTAATTCAAATCATGCAAATTAGAGTCCAAAACAAGAGGAAAAGCGTTAGGAAAAGTAGATACGTTGGAGACATATCAACTCTCCCAAGCTTAAACCTTTGCTTGTCCTCAAGCAATTCAGTTGATAAACTGAAAGTGAAAAAGAAAAACTTTTACGAATTATTTTGCTCTTGTTTGCATAAATAAGCTTAAACGGCACCCAGGTTTTCAACCAACATTATAACTAACCATGCCGACAATAACTCTTAAAGATTATATTAACTCATATCGATGACATAATCAGCTAGCTAGCAATAATAAGAAATCTCAAACAGCAACATGTTGTCAAAACAACCATGATATAATATGACAATAGTGGTATCTCGCTAGCCCTTTCTGAGACCGCAAAACATAAATGCAGAGCACCTCCAAAGTTCAAGCAGCGACTAAACATTGTAATTCATGGTAGAAAAGATCCAGTCATGATGCACCCAACATTAGCTATACACAATGCATAAGTCATGACAGCTGTGCTCTCAGGTTCTAGCGCTTATTTTAGAAGGTGATGACACAACATAAAAGTAAATAGATAGTCCCTTCGCAGAGGGAAGCAGTGATTTGTAGAGGTGCCAGAGCTCAAGTTTTAAAAACAGAGGTAAATGATATTTTGAGACATACACCCTTCTCATTCACCTCACGACCATCAGTTATCAATATATTCCATGCTAAGCACGCTAGTGGCGGTTCCCAAGCGATAAAGGTAAAGGTTTTGACTCCATTGGGAGTTTTTGTTTAATTATTTGAGAGATTTTTTTTGTTTGCAGTTTGGGACTGGGCATCCCTATTACCGCCCTTTTCTCGTGCAATGGCGTGTGAATAAACACTTGACCTAAGAATAACCCGCTTAGCATGGAAGATACCGACCACCTCAGGTCGTTCCATGAACGATCCAGGCACACAAAAAGGATAATTTTTAGAAGTTTTTAGAGGTGGCACATGCAAATTTACTTAGGACGGCAGGGTAATACCGCATATAGGTAGGTATGGTGGACTCATCTGGAATAACTTTGGGTTCAAGGTTTTTGATGTACAAGCAGAGTTCCCACTTAGTACAGGCGAAGGCTAGCAATTAGATTGAGAAGCGGCCAGCTAGAGAGCAACAACGATCATAACCATGCATAATGCATAAATAACATTGGACACTAGCATGAGTAGGATATGAACACCATGAACATAAATATCATAGAGGCTATGTTGGTTTTGATTCAACTACATGCATGAACATGTGCCAAGTCAAGCCACTCGAACATTCAGAGGAGGATACCATATCATCATACTACATCACAATCATTTTAACGCTATGTTGATATCCAAGATAAATCATTATCAACTCCCAGCTACTTATGCATGGCATGAGAAACTATAATCTCTAATTGTCATTGCAAACATGTTTAATCATAATGGGCTGAATCATGGACACTAGGTTAAACATATTTACACAAATAGAACAAGTCGAGTTCATACCAGTTTCTCTCTGCCACGGCCAGTTCATCCAATGTCGTCATTATTGCCTTTCACTTGCACGACCTAATGATATGAAACTAATAATAGTGCAAGAGTGCCGTGGACTAAGCTGGAATCTGCAAACATTTTATTCAATAGGAGAAGACAAGGTAAAATGTGCTCTTTATTAGTTCAACAGTTATTCATATGAGAGCCACTCAACATTTTCATCGTGGTCTTCTCCTTGGTAAGACTCGAATAAAAAAGAAAAGAAATTCAGAGAAACACACTGAAACATTTTTGGAGTTTTTGGTTTTCTTGAACAGGCAAATAAAAGGGAAAAGCAAAAACGAGAAAAACTATTTACACGGGAAAGCTCCCAACAAGCAAAAGAAGAACAAGGAAATCTTTTTGGGTTTTCTTTTTAATACTACTACTAAGCATGCATAGAAAGTAAATTACTGCAACTAAATTTTTTGTTTTTTCTAAAGTTTTTCAAACACACAAGAAGAAAGCAAAGAAATAAATCTAAGCATGGATGATACAATGAAAAAGTGTGAACACCGACAAATAGAATAATATGTAGACATGAATGTAATGTCGGTGAGAAACACGTACTCCCCCAAGCTTAGGCTTTGGCCTAAGTTGGTAATCAATCAGTAGCCTCGATGGTAGTAGGGATCCTGAGGAGCAGGCATCCACTCACCCCACTGCTGAGGCTCCTCCTGTGCCTCTGCAGCAGCCTGAGCATTCCGATAGGCGATGATGTCCTCAGGCATAATCCTATATCTGCCCCTGACAGTAGAATCAAACAAAGCAGGTGCAGGCAAGGGAATAATATCACAATTTTTAACGCTAAAGACCAGGTTATAAGGAATGGGGATGTTAGGATAATCTTGTGCAAGAAAATGATGGTGTTCCATGGCTGCATGGTCTAAGTAAACCTTGGTCAGGGGGTAATCATGAGGGCGTATGTCAACATTGAAGCAAGCCTCCAAACGAGTAGCAAAAATCCCACCATGTATTTCACCCTGGGATTTATTAAGATGGAGGCGACGAGCCACAATAGCTCCCAAGCTATGAGTGTTGTCGCCCTCTAGTGCCCGGCGTAAAACAGCAAAGTCTGGTGCGCTGAGCGCACATACTTTCTTTCTAGCAAGCAAACATTTAGCAACAAATAAAGCAAAATAATGTACGGCAGGAAAGTGTATGCTAGCAGCCGTGGTGGCTGACACCCCTCTCTCATCTCCCACTGTCAAAGTGCGATAAAAGGCCTCAAACCCAGCCGGCCTAGGCTCGGCTAAGCTCCCATCAGAAGGGATCATGCATATGTCACAAAATTTGGTAAGTGGTATCTGATGGTTTTCAGCATATAAATCAAAGCTCACTTCAGGAGGATTGTTCCTAGGCAAGAAAGTAAAACTTTGAACAAAGATGTTTGTGAGGTTTTGGTGCTAGTCACACTCATCTGCGATGAAGTCGGTGAGGCCGGCATTGGCAACATATTGTGTGAACTCCTGAAGAATTCCAGCCTCTTCCAGGAACGGGGTGTGAGGCCATTTGCATGGCCGTACCTCCACCAACCTCCAAGGGTGGAGATCACTGTCAGAAGACTCCCCAATAACACCCTTGGAGTTCTTCTTAGAGCCAAACTTCCTGAAGATATTCATGTCCGCGTACAATTTTCTGAAAATAAAAAATTTTGGGTGACAAAAATTTATTAAATTGATAGCAACTACTCATAGGGATACATAGAGGCCATAGAAAGCATTCAAACTACTTAGAACACTAAGAATTCAACATGCAAGCTCATCTACATCAACACCAAGAGTAGCTAATTATTCAAAATATAAACCATTAAAACAAAAACTAATTGGACAAACGGTGGAGTCACATACCAAGCAACAGTTTTGGAAATGGAACTTCGAGCAAAGAGATCGAAATCCGCAGGTTTGAGAGCAAGAACATGGGAGAGAGAGCAATGGAGATTTTTTTTCTGGAGGTAAGTGATGATGTGGGCTAACGAGATAAGTGAGGGGGCCCACGTGGGGACCACAACCCACCAGGGCGCGCCTGGGGGTCCTGGCGTGCCCAGGTGGGTTGTGCCCACCTCGTGCACCTCCCTCTGATATTATTTGCACAAGAAATTTAGAAATATTCAGAAAAAATCGTATTAAATTTTTAGAGCATTCTGAGAACTTTTATTTTTGGGTCATTTTTTATTGCACGGGAAATTCAGAAAACAGACAAAACATGGCATTTTATTTTATTTAACTAATAAAAATAGAAAATAAAAAGGTAGGGACAGAAGGTAGTGCTTACTAAATTCGTCAACTTCATACCGCTCAAAAATGATCCATTAATAAGGTTGATCAGGTCTTATTAACAACCACTTTTGATTAGCACGAAACCGAAGAACTTCCGTAAATCACTAAGTTACCTCAATGGGGATATGAATGTCCCCAACAATAAGCATTTCATATTTCTTTTTGACAACAGGTAGAGGTATTTGAAAACTTCCAATAGTGATTGTCGGAGATTTTTCAATAACATTAATACCATTCACTTGGAATTGTTTCTTCAGAAAGTGCACCATATGCTCATTACCATTGATATGAAAAGTGACCTTGCTTTTATTGCAATCAATAACAGCCCCTGCAGTATTCAAGAAGGGTCTTGATGTAGGGTGGAACACTATACGGCCGATCTTTCACGAAAGGAGCGGATCCCAACTAAGAACACGAAGAACACGAGGGGAAACACGAGGGAGAACACAAGAGAATCACTAAAACCAACGAGATATAGTCACACATGTGCTAGATCCTCGAAACACGAGAGGAGATACAAGATCCACGATCAACAAAGGTAACCGGTTCTTCTCCGTGAGGAGGTCTTGAATCGGGGTCTTCTCCGTGAGGAGGTCTTGAATCCAAGGGGATCTTCTCCGTAGAGGGGCCGCGGTCTCTCTCGTGGAGTAGATCCGTAATGGATGAGCAAAGCTCTATCTCACATATGAGCTAAACCTATGCTAACCCTAACTAGGAGAAGGGGTACATGGGCTTTGGCCCGAAACTGGACGCAGCCAGGGTCCGGACGTCCGGGAGGCGCTGGTCGTCCGGAGGCTCGCGGGGGTCCGGACGTGTGTAGTTCTTCGGAAATCCGGAGTTTAGGTTCTGTTGCCACGGCCTCGGACATCCGTAGGTGTCCGGTCGTCTGGTCTTCCTCGGACTTCTGCTAATTTCCTTCTGTTAGCGTAGCGTCGGTCGTCCGGAGCCTGGGAGTCATCGGACGTCCGGTCCTGGTCGGTCATTTGGCCGCTGTAGCGTTTGCAGGCCTCAGTTCCTTGGGCTGTTGTGACATCCAGGGGTCGGACGTCCGGAGCCTGTAGCTTCCGTGGCAGCTCTTCTTCTTGACCTTCGCGCTTGGTGTCCTCGCCATCTTGTCCGTTGTATGTACATGTTCCGTGGCTTTCCTCCGAGTACCTGATCACACATAGTGTTTCCGCTTGAGGTAGCAGCCATGTCTCATGCATAGAAAGTGGTAGTTCGGACAGGAGCGAGTTCACCTTATCTTTGATAGCCTTAGCTCGGGCTCTTGTCATAGGTCCAAGTGGTGTCGTTGGAGGTTTAGATGCGTCCATGGGGATGATCGTGGGATGCTCCGCATCATCTCCCCTCCCTTGGGAAAGATCCGACCTCAGATCGAAATCTTCATCACCATGGTAGGGCGAAAGATCCTTGATGTTGAAGATGTCGCTCATGTTGTACTTGTCGCGCGGGAGGTCGATCTTGTAAGCGTTGTTGTTGTAGCGTGTTAGCACCTTGAAGGGTCCATCCGCGCATGGTAGAAGTTTGGACTTGCGTTCGGTGGGGAAGCGGTCCTTGTGAAGGTGTAGCTACACAAGATCTCCAATGTTGAATATCATGGGTTGCTTGTTGACGTTGAGCTTGGTCACGAGTCGTTGTACTTGGTGCTCGATTGTGTGCCTTGTATCCTCATGCATCTTCTTGAGGTAGTTGACTCGGCCGCTCACGTCCATGTTGATGCGCTCTTGTAGTGGTAGAGAAAGAATGTCCAATGGGGACAATGGGTTGAAGCCGTAGACAACCTCGAAAGGGAACTTGCCGGTAGTCGAATGTCTTGCACGGTTGTAGGCGTACTCGGTGATAGGTAAGCACTCCTCCCACTCCTTGATGTTCTTCTTTATCAACACGCGTAGTAGAGTGGAGAGTGTACGATTCGTCACCTCCGTTTGGCCATCGGTTTGTGGATGGTATGCCGTGGAGAATAGTAGATTGATTCCGAGCTTGGCGCATAAAGTCTTCCAAAAGTAACTCAAGAACTTGAGGTCGCGGTCCGAGACAATCGTCTTTGGCACTCCATGAAGGCGCAAGATTTCCCTACAAAAGAGATTGGCAACATGTGAAGCATCGTCCATCTTGTTGCAAGGAATGAAATGAGCCATTTTGGAGAATCGGTCCACAACAACAAAAACGGAATCCTTGCCATTTATAGTTCTAGGCAAACCAAGCACAAAATCCATGCTAATATCTTCCCATGGTTGGTACGGAATTGGAAGAGGCATATATAGGCCATGAGATTGAGCTTTAGACTTAGCTTTGCAACATGTAGAGCATCGGTTGGTGAAGCGGTTGACGTCGCGAAACATCTTGGGCCAAAAATAGTTCTTGGAGAGCGTAGCAAGGGTCTTGTCGCGTCCAAAATGTCCCATTAGTCCTCCTCCATGAGATTCCTGCAAAAGCAACAAACGAAGAGAAGACTAGGGGATGAAAAGTTTGTTAGCTCTCATAAGATAACCATCCTTGATGTAATATCGTTCCCAAGATGGATGCGTCAAACACTTTGCATAAGGAATAGCAAAAGTAGGGTCATGCGCATATAAGTCTTTTATGTGCTCAAAGCCAATGACATTCAATTCAAGTTGAGTAACAAGCATGCATATACAGGAAAGCGCATCCGCCACAACATTTTCCTTGCCTTTAATATACTTGATGACATAAGGAAAAGACTCTATAAATTCACTCCACTTAGCATGACGCTTGTTCAACTTAGTTTGACCCTTAATGTATTTAAGTGTTTCATGATCGGTATGGATGATGAATTCATGAGGGCGGAGATAATGTTCCCATTCACGCAAGACTCGCACTAAAGCATATAGCTCTGTGTCATAGATGGGATAATTGACTTGCGCTCCGGAAAGTTTCTCACTAAAATAAGCAATTGGGCGCTTCTCTTGCGTTAACACACCTCCTATGCCATTACCACTAGCATCGCAATGAATTTCAAAAGGTTTGTCAAAGTTGGGTAATGCAAGCACGGGAGCATGAGTAAGAAAATTCATAAGCTCATTGTAAGCGGTGTCTTGGGATGTTCCCCAAACAAACGGTGCATTTTTCTTACTCAAAGCATGCAAAGGTGAAGCAATGGTGCTAAAATCCTTCACAAATCTACGGTAGAAACCGGCTAAACCAAGGAAACTACGCACTTGTTGCAAATTGGTTGGTTGGGGCCAAGTTTTAATAGCATTGATCTTAGATTCATCAACATGAACACCCTTAGAAGGTACTACAAAACCCAAGAAAACAAGCTTATCAACACCAAAGAGGCATTTTTCCATATTAGCATAAAGTTGCTCTTTTCCAAGAGTTTGTAGCACGGTGCGAAGGTGGGTGACATGCTCTTTGAGAGATTTGCTAAAAACAAGTATATCATCGAAGTAGACAACAACAAATTCACCAATATAAGGGCGAAACACATAATGCATAAGACACATGAAAGTACCGGGTGCTTCCGATAAACCCATAGGCATGACTAACCACTCATACAAACCAAACTTTGTTTTGAAAGCGGTTTTCCATTCATCACCCTCTTGTATGCGTATTTGATAGTAACCACTTTTAAGATCAATTTTGGAAAAAATAGTGGCACCGCTAAGTTCATCTAGCATATTGTCAAGGCATGGAATGGGGTACCTATATCTAACGGTGATAGCATCGATGGGTCTACAATCGGAACACATGCGAAAGCTACCGTCTCTTTTTGGCACAAGAATGACCGGTACGGCACAGGGACTCAAACTTTCACACACATGTCCATGGTCTATGAGATGCTTTACTTGCCTTTTTATTTCTTTGGTTTCTTCGGTGTTGACTCGGTAGGGAGCCTTGTTTGGAAGTGGCGCTCTAGGGATAAGGTCAATGCGGTGCTCGATGCCTCGTAGTGGAGGTAGACCCGGAGGTAGCTCGTCGGGGAAAACATCTTGGAATTCCTGCAATAAAGAAGATAACACCAAAGGTAGACTGTGAGAGGTGTTAGTTTTTGGTGTCTCGTCCTTGCACAATAGGACATAGTGTAGGACAGTTGATGGGTTCTCACACACTTCTTTCATCTCACATTTGGTGGCAAATAGAACTAAGTTTTTCTTGTCACTCATCGTGGAGGCACTCAATTGGGCTTGTGGCGCTCACTCTCTTTTTGGTGGTTCGCTCGCTCACTATTCTCTCCATGATGGGTGGCTTGCTTGTCCGCGATCACTTGGCTTGGAGATATAGGTCGTAGCACGTACTCCTTTCCTTTCATCTTGAAGCTATAGTGGTTTGTACGCCCGTTGTGGATGACACCTCGGTCATATTGCCATGGCCGTCCAAGAAGAAGGTGGCAAACGGTCATCGGGAGGACATCACATTCCAAAGTGTCTTCGTAAGCTCCGATCTTGAAAGAAAATTGTACTCGATGCTCGACTTGGATGGTGCCGTTGTCGCTTAGCCATTGAACCTTGTAGGGTTGCGGGTGCTTCATCTTGACCAATTGGATCTTGGAGCATAGTTCTTCACTTGCGAGGTTATGGCAACTCCCTCCATCGATGATGACCTTGACGAACCTTCCATTGATTCCGGCCTTGGTGTGGAAGATATGGCATCTTTGGTCTTCGTCTTGTTGATGTTGAAGTCAAGACCTTGGAGACAACAAGAGTTGGGCTTGAATCTTCATCACAAAAGACTTGATCATCTTCATCTTCGTTGTTCACTTGCTGGTGCATGGCCACTTGCTCAAGGGCTTCCATTTCTCCTTCACTCATGGAGTCATAGGTTCCATCGTCATTGAGGATCATGGTGCGCTTGTTTGTGCACTCAAAGGACTTGTGGCCTCGGCCGCTGCATGTAAAGCATTTGAAGGAACTTGTCTTGATGGTCTCATCGGTTGGGGTAGATGATGATGAAGCTTTCGGCTTGAAGTTTCTTGTAGTAGGAGGACGACTTGAGCTTGTCGAAGTTTTCTTGTAACTTGACTTGTCGCCGTTGCTTGTAGGTGGCTTGGTTGAGGTAGAAGGTGTTGGAGTCGTTGAAGCTTGGGTGTTGGAGAAGCCATAGGACTTGGATGAGAACTTGGCATACTTGAAGTCATCTTGCACTTGGCGTTCCGCTTTGGTGGCTTGGTGGACTAGCTCGATGAGGTTCGAGTATGGTTGGAAGTCGGCAATCTTCTTGATAGGGTGATTGAGGCCATTCAAGAAACATGCCATAGTTTGCTCATCATCTTCCGTGACATTGGATCTTATCATGGAAATCTCCATTTCCTTGTAGTACTCTTCAACGCTCTTGGTTCCTTGCTTGAGTAGTTGGAGTTTCTTGAAGAGGTCGCGGTTGTAGTAGTTTGGCACGAATCGTGCTCTCATGACATCCTTCATTTGCGCCCGAGTAGTGATGGGTGGTTCACCTCTTGCCTCTCGGCGCTCAATGACTTGTTCCCACCAAATGAGGACGTAGTCTTGGAATTCAAGGGATGCCATTGCTATCTTCTTCTCTTCTTCGTAGTTGTGCAAGCGGAAGATTTTGTCAAGCTTCAATGCCCATGATATGTACTCTTCGGGGTCATTGCTTCCGGTGAACTTGGGCATTGTGAACTCTAGCTTGCCGTATCGTTGCTCTTCATTGTGTTGGGGTCGGGGATGATGACGCCCATGTCGTTGAGGATTGACAAACTCATGTTGCTCTTGGCGAGGAGGGTTGTCGACCTCATGTTGCTCTTGTCTTGGAAGATTTCCATTGTCTTCATGCTCTCGATGAACTTGATGTTCTTGGCGAGCTTGTGGAGGGGCTTGTCGATCTTGACGAGGAACTTGACGATGCACACGTGATTGATAAATCCTTTCTTGAACTTCATCGCGAAGCGCTTCTTGTTGCTCACGAACTTGTCGGCCTCGGTTGGCTACGGCACGACTTGAATCACGAAGGGCACGTTGCGCCTCAAGTGCTTGAGCTTCACGTAGTTGTTGTTCTTGACGTTGTGCATCAGCGTGTTGTGCATCTTGATGTTCTCGCGCACGCTCCTCTTGTTCTTGTTGTCGTTGGCATTGCCGTTCTTGTGCTTGCGCGAATGCAGCTTGGTTTTGACGGTGTTGATGCTCTTGAGAGTCGCTGTCGTGTAGAGGATTGCGGTTTGCTTGACGATCTTGACGCGCGGCATGACGAAGAGTGTTCGATGTCGGGTTACTTGAGCCGGAGATAGTGTCGGCGGAGTGTCGACTCGAGCGGCTCCTTCTAGAGTAGGACGAAGTGGTAGAAGAGCGGTTGACCAACAAGGCACAAATCTCGTCCATTCTTGTGTCATTCTCGTGCTTGTGTGCATCGAGCTTGTGGTCGAAGTAGTCTCTTGTACGTTGCTCGGAGAGTCGCAAGTCGGTGGCGAGGTTGTCGATGCGGTCGCTCATTGCTAGTTGCTCTTCATGCAAGGCTCTTTGTGTACCAAAGAGGTGTAGCTTGGTGAGGTAGTTGTTCGGATCGTCGCCTTGCTCAAGGAAGAGTGGGTTTGTAGAAGTACTTGGCCTATCCATCATTCCAAACAAAGATATGTGAGTTCGAGAAAGAGAAGAACCAATACCAAATGTACCTTGACCGATGTTGAAGATGGATCAAAGATCACTCCAATGTGTAACAAGGAAATAGCACAATTGGTACCAATTCTTGTCGGTTTCTCACACCTACACAAGTAAAATCTTATGGTGGAGCTTGGTTAGGATGGTGGCACAAAATTTGATGCAATTGTAAGTGAGACTCAATAATGTTGGAAAAGATTCACAAATTTGCAAATGCAACAAGTAGACCAATAGCAAGATAAGGTACACGGAAACACACACGCAAATAGATAAGTGGGGTCGTGCAACCAAGGGTGAGCCAAAATGTGGAATGCACAAATATGCTCTTGTTGCACAACATTAGAGAGACGCTAGCACGATTGCACAATAGGTGGATACGAACTTGTGCACAACCTACTAGGCAAAAATGCAACGACTTCTATCGCAAGTATGCTATATGTATGATGGTTTCTATGCTATGATCCAAGATGATCGAGTATGACAATCTTAATGTTGTATGATGCTATGGTTCTTGCTTATAAGCTCTTTGCTTATATTTCCCTTTTGCTTAAAAGCTTGTTTGGCTCTGTGTGAGCTCTTTTCTCATGCAATGCGTCACGAACCAAGATAGCAATTGTGTATGTGATGACAACGTTGTGACACAAGAGATGATACCAAGATATGTACCACGATGATATGGTATGTATGCTATGGGAAGTATGATCACTAATGTGCACAAGTCGCGTTGTCGGCAATACTCAAAGGCCAGTCTCGATGGGTAAGCTACGCAAAAGTAAGGCTATGGGGTTATCAATGCAATTGCGAGAATGTATGATGATATCACGATGCCGAGGTAAGGTTACCGATGATGACGAGTCTGTGGTGAAGATGAGTGGCGGTGATGTTGATGTCGAACTGTACCTAGATAGCCGAAACACAAAAGGACACGGTTACCACAACTCAAATTCTCCAAGACCAAAATGTGTCAAAATCGTCGGAGTTGGGTAGCGGGAAAGCAATGGTGGTGGTATTGGAAGGTGTATGCGGAAGTGGTGGATGTGGCTGATTTTTTTTTGGAAAATTCAGTTTCGTCTGGGTATTGCGGACGTCCGGGGTTTTACGGTCGTCCGGTCGTCGGACGTCCGGAGGCTGTCGGACGTCCGATGCCTGGGCGATTTCGGGCACGGGATGAACTGCTAGGGTTCATGGTGGAAGTGGTGAAATTGGTCAAATCCGGGCGATTTTGTGGATGGAAATGGTGGAGATGATGGGGAAAAGCTAGATCCACTCAAGGCAAAGCAAATCCATGGATCAAATCCAACAAAACTTCATCACACCAACAAATCACAAAAAAAATTGGGGCTATTTTTGTGGGGAATTTTCGGATTAGGACGAAAAACAACAAAATCAAGCTAGAAAACGAAGAGGGGAGGCTCTGAAATCGTGATCAACGTGGCTCATTATACTAAGATGATGTAGGGTGGAACCCTATACGGCCGATCTTTCACGAAAGGAGC
Organism: Triticum aestivum; assembly: GCF_018294505.1. NCBI lineage: Eukaryota > Viridiplantae > Streptophyta > Magnoliopsida > Poales > Poaceae > Triticum > Triticum aestivum. The sequence goes on from NC_057802.1 coordinate 258,479,319, forward strand.
GGATCCCAACTAAGAACATGAAGAACACGAGGGGAAACACGAGGGAGAACACAAGAGAATCACTAAAACCAACAAGATATAGTCACACATGTGCTAGATCCTCGAAACACGAGAGGAGATACAGATCCACGATCAACAAAGGACGATACAAAGGTAACCGGTTCTTCTCCGTGAGGAGGTCTTGAATGGGGGTCTTCTCCGTGAGGAGGTCTTGAATCCAAGGGGATCTTCTCCGTAGAGGGGCCGTGGTCTTTCTCGTGGAGTAGATCCGTAATGGATGAGCAAAGCTCTATCTCACATATGAGCTAAACCTATGCTAACCCTAACTAGGAGGAGGGAGAGGTCTATTTATAGTCTTAGTGCAAAAGAGGGGCGAAGTGAAGGGGTACACGGGCTTCAGCCTGAAACTGGACGCAACCAGGGTCCGGGCGTCCGGGAGGCGCCGGCCGTCCGGAGGCTCGCGGGGGTCCGGACGTCCGTAGTTCTTCGGAAATCTGTAGTTTAGGTTCTGTTGCCACGGCCTCGGACGTTGATACGTCTCCAACGTATCTATAATTTTTGATTGTTCCATGCTATTATATTATCTGTTTTGGATGTTTAATGGGCTTTATTATACACTTTCATATTATTTTTGGCACTAACCTACTAACCCAAGGCCAAGTGCAAATTGCTATTTTTTTTGCCTATTTCAGTGTTTCACAGAAAAGGAATATGAAACGGAGTCCAAACGGAAAGAAACCTTCGGGAGAGTTATTTTTGGAACAAACGTGATCCAGAGGACTTGGAGTGGACGTCAAGAAACAATCGATGACGCCACGAGGCAAGGAGGCGCGCCTGCCCTCCTGGGCGCGCCCCCACCCTCGTGGGCCCCTTGCAGCTCCACCGACCTACTTCTTCCTCCTATATATACCCATATACCCCGAAACCAACCAGGAGAACCACGAAACCCTATTTCCACCGCTGCAACCTTCTGTACCCGTGAGATCCCATCTTGGGGCCTTTTCCGGCGCTCCGCTGGAGGGGTAATCGATCATGGAGGGCTTCTACATCAACACCATAGCCTCTCCGATGATGTGTGAGTAGTTTACCTCAGACCTTCGGGTCCATAGTTATTAGCTAGATGGCTTCTTCTCTCTCTTTGGATCTCAATACAAAGTTCTCCTCGATCTTCTTGGAGATCTATTCGATGTAATTATTTTTGCGGTGTGTTTGTCGAGATCCGATGAATTGTGGGTTTATGATCAAGATTATCTATGAACAATATTTGAATCTCCTCTGAATTCTTTTATGTATGATTTGTTATCTTTGCAAGTCTCTTCGAATTATTAGTTTGGTTTGGCCTACTAGATTGATCTTTCTTGCAATGGGAGAAGTGCTTAGCTTTGGGTTCAATCTTGCGTTGCTCGATCCCAGTGACAGAAGGGGAAACGACACGTATTGTATTGTTGCCATTGAGGATTAAAAATGGGGTTTATATCATATTGCTTGAGTTTATCCCTCTACATCATGTCATCTTGCGTAATGCGTTACTCTGTTCTTATGAACTTAATACTCTAGATGCATGCTGGATAGCGGTCGATGTGTGGAGTAATAGTAGTAGATGCAGAATCGTTTCGGTCTACTTGTCGCGGACGTGATGCCTATATGCATGATCATGCCTAGATATTCTCATAATTATGCACTTTTCTATCAATTGCTCGACAATAATTTGTTCACCCACCGTAATACTTCTACTATCTTGAGAGAAGCCACTAGTGAAACCTATGGCCCCCGGGTCTATTTTCCGTCATATTAATCTTTCGTCAACTAGCTATTTCTGTCGCCGTTTATCTTTACTTTTAATCTTTATCATAAAAAATACCAAAAATATTATCTTATCATCTCTATCAGATCTCACTTTTGCAAGTGGCCGGGAAGGGATTGACAACCCCTTTATCGCGTTGGTTGCAAGGTTCTTATTTGTTTGTGTAGGTACGAGGGACTTGCGTGTGGCCTCCTACTGGAGTGATACCTTGGTTCTCAAAAACTGGGGGAAATACTTACACTACTTTGCTGCATCACCCTTTCCTCTTCAAGGAAAAACCAACGCATGCTCAATAGGTAGCAAGAAGGATTTCTGGCGCCGTTGCCGGGGAGTCTACGCACAAGTCAAGACATACCAAGTACCCATCACAAACTCTTATCCCTCACATTACATTATTTGCCATTTGCCTCTCGTTTTCCTCTCCCCCACTTCACCCTTGCCATTTTATTCGCCCTCTTTTTCCGTTCATCTCTCTTCGCTTGCTTCTTGTTTGCTTGTGTGTTGGATTGCTTGCTTGTCATGATGGCTCAAGATAATACTAAATTATGTGACTTTTCCAATACCAACAACAATGATTTTCTTAGTACTCCGATTGCTCCTCTTACCGATGCTGAATCTTGTGAAATTAATGCTGCTTTGCTGAGTCTTGTCATGAAAGATCAATTCGCCGGCCTTCCTAGTGAAGATGCCGCTACCCATCTAAACAACTTTGTTGATTTGTGTGATGCAAAAGAAGAAAGATGTGGATAATGATATTGTTAAATTGAAGCTATTTCCTTTTTCGCTTAGAGATCGTGCTAAAACTTGGTTTTCGTCTTTGCCTAAAAATAGTATTGATTCTTGGAATAAGTGCAAAGATGCTTTTATCTCTAAGTATTTTCCTCCCGCTAAGATCATCTCTCTTACAAACGATATTATGAATTTTAAGCAACTTGATCATGAACATGTTGCACAAGCTTGGGAGAGGATGAAATTAATGATACGTAATTGCCTTACACATGGTTTGAATCTATGGATGATTATACAAAAAATTATGCCGGATTGAATTTTGCTTCTAGAAATCTTTTAGATTCGTCTGCGGGAGGAACTTTTATGGAAATCACTTTAGGAGAAGCTACTAAAATTCTAGATAATATTATGTTTAATTATTCTCAATGGCACAGTGAAAGATCTACTAGTAAAAAGGTGCATGCAATTGAAGAGATTAATGTTTTGAGTGGAAAGATGGATGAACTTATGAAATTGTTTGCTAATAAGAGTGTTTCTTCTGATCCCAATGATATGCCTTTGTCTACTTTGATTGAGAATAATAATGAATCTATGGATGTGAATTTTGTTGGTAGGAACAATTTTGGTAACAACGCTTATAGAGGAAACTTTAATCCTAGGCCGTATCCTAGCAATTCCTCTAATAATTATGGTAATTCCTACAACAACCCTTATGGAAATTTTATAAGATGCCCTCTGATTTTGAGACTAGTGTTAAAGAATTTATGATTTCTCAAAAGAATTTCAATGCTTTGCTTGAAGAAAAATTGCCTAAGATTGATGAGTTGGCTAGGAACATGGATAGAATTTCTCTTGATGTTGATTCTTTGAAACTTAGATCTATTCCACCTAAGCATGATATCAATGAGTCTCTCAAAGCTATGAGAATTTCCATTGATGAGTGCAAAGAAAGAACCGCTAGGATGCGTGCTAAAAAATATTGCTTTATGAAAGCGTGTTCTTCTAGTTTTCATGATAATAAGGATGAAGATCTAAAAGTGATTGATGTGTCTCCTATTAAATCTTTGTTTTGCAATATGAATCTTGATAATGATGGAACTGGAGATGAGTCAACTTTAGTTAAAAGGCGTCCCAATGATTCAGAGTTTTTAGATCTTGATGCAAAAATTGGTAAAAGTGGGATTGAAGAGGTCAAAACTTTACATAGCAATGAACCCATTATTTTGGATTTCAAGGAATTTAATTATGATAATTGTTCTTTAATAGATTGTATTTCCTTGTTGCAATCCGTGCTAAATTCTCTGCATGCTTATAGTCAAAATAAGGCTTTTACTAAACATATCGTTTATGCTTTAATGCAATCCTGTGAAGAAAAGCTTGAATTGGAAGTTTCTATCCCTAGAAAACTTTATGATGAGTGGGAACCTACTATTAAAATTAAAATTAAAGATCATGAATGCTATGCTTTGTGTGATTTGGGTGCTAGTGTTTCCACAATTCCAAAAACTTTGTGTGATATGTTAGGTTTCCGTGAATTTGATGATTGTTCTTTAAACTTGCACCTTGCGGATTCCACCATTAAGAAACCTATGGGAAGAATTAATGATGTTCTTATTGTTGCAAATAGAATTATGTGCCCATAGATTTCATTGTTCTTGATATAGATTGCAATCCTTCATGTCCTATTATTCTTGGTAGACCTTTCCTTAGAACGATTGGTGCAATTATTGATATGAAAGAAGGGAATATTAGATTCCAATTTCCGTTAAGGAAAGGCATGGAACACTTTCCTTGAAATAAAATAAAATTACCTTATGAATCTATTATGAGAGCCAGTTATGGATTGCATGCCAAAGATGATAATACCTAGATCTATCCTTGCCTTTATGCCTAGCTAGGGGCGTTAAACGATAGCGCTTGTTGGGAGGCAACCCAATTTTATTTTTGTTTCTTGATTTTTGGGTCTGTTTAGTAATAAATCTTTGATCTAGCCTCTGGTTAGATGTGTTTTCATGTTTTAATTAGTGTTTGTGCCAAGTAGAACCTTTGGGAAGACTTGGGTGAAGTCATTTTGATCTTGCTGTAAAAAACAGAAACTTTAGCGTTCACGAGATTAGCTACAACTTTTTACTGGAGAGTGCTATTTAGTTGATTATTTTTGAAGATTATTAATAGATAAATTCATCACGTCCAGCAATTTATTTTAGAATTTTTGGAGTTCCATAAGTATACGTTTGATACAGATTACTACAGACTGTTCTGTTTTTGACAGATTCTGTTTTTCGTGTGCTGTTTGCTTATTTTGATGAATCTATGGCTAGTATCGGAGGTTATGAACCATAGAGAAGTTGGAATAAAGTAGGTTTAAAACCAATATAAATAAAGAATGAGTTCATTATAGTACCTTGAAGTGGTGTTTTGTTTTCTTTCGCTAACAGAGCTCATGAGATTTTCTGTTAAGTTTTGTGTTGTGAAGTTTTCAAGTTTTGGGTGCAGATTTGATGGATTATGGAACAAGGAGTGGAAATAGCCTAAGCTTGGGGATTCCCAAGGCACCCCATGGTAAAATCCAAGGACAACCAAAAGCCTAAGCTTGGGGATGCCCCGGAAGGCATTCCCTCATTTGTCTTCGTCCATTGGTAACTTTACTTGGAGCTATATTTTTATTCACCACATGATATGTGTTTTGCTTGGAGCGTCTTGTATAATTTGAGTCTTTGATTTTTAGTTCACCACAATCATCCTTGCTGTACACACCTTTTGGGAGAGACACACATTAATCGGAATTTATTAGAATACTCTATGTGCTTCACTTATATCTTTTGAGCTAAATAATTTTGCTCTAGTGCTTCACTTATATGTTTTAGAGCATGGTGGTGGTTTTATTTTATAGAAATTATTGATCTCTCATGCTTCACTTATATTATTTTAAGAGTCTTTTAGAATAGCATGGTAATTTGCTTTGGTTATAAAATTAGTCCTAATATGATAGGCATCCAAGATGGATATAATAAAAACTTTCATATAAGTGCATTGAATACTAAGAGAAGTTTGATTCTTTATGATTGTTTTGAGATATGGAGATGGTGATATTAGAGTCATGCTAGTTGAGTAGTTGTGAATTTGAGAAATACTTGTTCTAAAGTTTGTGATTCCCGTAGCATGCACGTATGGTGAACCGTTATGTGATGAAGTCGGAGCATGATTTATTTATTGATTGTCTTCCTTATGAGTGGTGGTCGGGGACGAGCGATGGTCTTTTCCTACCAATCTATCCCCCTAGGAGCATGCGCGTAGTACTTCGTTTCGATAACTAATAGATTTTTGCAATAAGTATGTGAGTTCTTTATGACTAATGTTGAGTCCATGGATTATACGCACTCTCACCCTTCCACCATTGCTAGCCTCTCTAATACCGTGCACCTTTCGCCAGTATCATACACCCACCATATACCTTCCTCAAAACAGCCACCATACCTACCTATTATGGCATTTCCATAGCCATTCCGAGATATATTGCCATGCAACTTTCCACCGTTCCGTTTATTATGACACGCTTCATCATTGTCATATTGCTTTGCATGATCGTGTAGCTGACATCGTATTTGTGGCAAAGCCACATTTATAATTCTTTCATACATGTCACTCTTGATTCATTGCATATCCCGGTACACCGCCGGAGGCATTCACATAGAGTCATATTTTGTTCTAAGTATTGAGTTGTAAGTAAATAAAAGTGTGATGATCATCATTATTAGAGCATTGTCCCAAGTGAGGAAAGGATGATGGAGGCTATGATTCCCACACAAGTCGGGATGAGACTCCGAACGAAAAGAAAAGAAAGAAGGAAAAAAAGAGGCCATAAAAAAATAGAAAAAGGCCCAAACAAAAAAAATGAGAGAAAAAGAGAGAAGGGACAATGTTACTATCCTTTTTCCACACTTGTGCTTCAAAGTAGCACCATGATCTTCATGATAGAGAGTCTCCTATGTTGTCACTTTCATATAGTAGTGGGAATTTTACATTATAGAACTTGGCTTGTATATTCCAATGATGGGCTTCCTCAAAATGCCCTAGGTCTTCGTGAGCAAGCGAGTTGGATGCACACCCACTTAGTTTCTTTTGTTGAGCTTTCATACTCTTATAGCTCTAGTGCATCCGATGCATGGCAGTCCCTACTCACTCACATTGATATCTATTGATGGGCATCTCCATAGCCCGTTGATACGCCTAGTTGATGTGAGACTATCTTCTCCTTTTTTGTCTTCTCCACAACCACCATTCTATTCCACATATAGTGCTATATCCATGGCTCACGCTCATGTATTGCGTGAAGATTGAAAAAGTTTGAGAACATCAAAAGTATGAAACAATTGCTTGGCTTGTCATCGGGGTTGTGCATGATTAAATACTTTGCGTGATGAAGATAGAGCATAGCCAGACTATATGATTTTGTAGGGATAACTTTCTTTGGCCATGTTATTTTGAGAAGACATGATTGCTTTGTTAGTATGCTTGAAGTATTATTATTTTCATGTCAATATTAAACTTTTGTCTTGAATCTTTTGGATATGAACATTCATGCCACAATAAAGGAAATTACATTGAGAAATATGCTAGGTAGTATTCCACATCAAAAATTCTGTTTTTATCATTTACCTACTCGAGGACGAGCAGGAATTAAGCTTGGGGATGCTTGATACGTCTCCAACGTATCTTTAATTTTTGATTGTTCCATGCTATTATATTATCTGTTTTGGATGTTTAATGGGCTTTATTATACACTTTTATATTATTTTTTGGACTAACCTACTAACCCAAGGCCCAATACAATTGTTTTTTTGCCTATTTCATTGTTTCGCATAAAAGGAATATCAAACGGAGTCCAAACGGAATGAAACCTTCGGGAGAGTTATATTTGGAACAAACGTGATCCGGAGGACTTAGAGTGGACGTCAAGAAACAATCGAGGAGTCCATGAGGCAGGGAGGCGCGCCTGCCCCCCTGGGCGCACCCCCCACCCTCATGGGCCCCTCGCAGCTCCACCGACCTACTTCTTCCTCCTATATATACCCATATACCCCGAACCCAACAAGGAGCACCACGAAACCCTATTTCCACCGCCGCAACCTTCTGTACCCGTGAGATCCCATCTTGGGGCCATTTCCGGTGCTCCGCTGGAGGGGTAATCGATCATGGAGGGCTTCTACATCAACACCATAGCCTCTCCGATGATGTGTGAGTAGTTTACCTCAGACCTTCGGGTCCATAGTTATTACCTAGATGGCATCTTCTCTCTCTTTGGATCTCAATACAAAGTTCTCCTCGATCTTCTTGGAGATCTATTCAATGTAATTCTTTTTGCGGTGTGTTTGTCGAGATCAGATGAATTGTGGGTTTATGATCAAGATTATCTATGAACAATATTTGAATCTCCTCTGAATTCTTTTATGTATGATTTGTTATCTTTGCAAGTCTCTTCGAATTATCAGTGTGGTTTGGCCTACTAGATTGATCTTTCTTGCAATGGGAGAAGTGCTTAGCTTTGGGTTCAATCTTGCGTTGCTCGATCCCAGTGACAGAAGGGGAAACGACACGTATTGTATTGTTGCCATCGAGGATCAAAAGATGGGGTTTATATCATATTGCTTGAGTTTATCCCTCTACATCATGTCATCTTGCCTAATGCGTTACTCTGTTCTTATGAACTTAATACTCTAGATGCATGCTGGATAGCGGTCGATGTGTGGAGTAATAGTAGTAGATGCAAAAAAAATTCGGTCTACTTGTCGCGGACGTGATGCCTATATACATGATCATGCCTAGATATTCTCATAATTATGCACTTTTCTATCAATTGCTCGACAGTAATTTGTTCACCCACCGTAATACTTATGCTATCTTGGAGAAGCCACTAGTGAAACCTATGGCCCCCGGGTCTATTTCCCATCATATTAATCTTCCGTCAACTAGCTATTTCTGTCGCCGTTTATCTTTACTTTTAATCTTTATCATAAAAATACCAAAAATATTATCTTATCATCTCTATCAGATCTCACTTTTGCAAGTGGCCGTGAAGGGATTGACAACCCCTTTATCGCGTTGGTTGCAAGGTTCTTATTTGTTTGTGTAGGTACGAGGGACTTGCGTGTGGCCTCCTACTGGATTGATACCTTGGTTCTCAAAAACCGAGGGAAATACTTACGCTACTTTGCTGCATCACCCTTTCCTCTTCAAGGGAAAACCAACGCATGCTCATGAGGTAGCAAGAAGGATTTCTGGCGCCGTTGCCGGGGAGTCTACGCACAAGTCAAGACATACCAAGTACCCATCACAAACTCTTATCCCTCGCATTACATTATTTGCCATTTGCCTCTCGTTTTCCTCTCCCCCACTTCACCCTTGCCGTTTTATTCGCCCTCTTTTTCCGTTCGTCTCTCTTTGCTTGCTTCTTGTTTTCTTGTGTGTTGGATTGCTTGCTTGTCACGATGGCTCAAGATAATACTAAATATGTGACTTTTCCAATACCAACAACAATGATTTTCTTAGCACTCTGATTGCTCCTCTTACCGATGCTGAATCTTGTGAAATTAATGATGCTTTGCTGAATCTTGTCAGGAAAGATCAATTCGCCGGCATTCCTAGTGAAGATGCCACTACCCATCTAAACAACTTTGTTGATTTGTGTGATATGCAAAAGAAGAAAGATGTGGATAATGATATTGTTAAATTGAAGCTATTTCCTTTTTCGCTTAGAGATCGCGCTAAAACTTGGTTTTCGTCTTTGCCTAAAAATAGTATTGATTCTTGGAATAAGTGCAAAGATGCTTTTATCTCTAAGTATTTTCCTCCCGCTAAGATCATCTCTCTTAGAAGTGATGATGTCTTTCATATACTTTGCATAAGGAGGCATTTTAAGGATATCAGTCAAGCGAGTACGCAAAAAAACTGGCCTCAGCATTTCAGCAAAGCATTCAAATTCTTCATCATCTTTCTTTTTAGTTGACTTGGGTGGAAAAGGCATAGGTTTTGAACCCACGGTTCTCTTTCTTTACCGTGTTTTCTAGCCACAAAGTCTCTTTTATCATACCTTTTATTCTTAGGTTGTGGGTTATCAAGATCAACAGGTGGTTCTATCTCAACATCATTATCTGGTTCCCTTTTATTATTTGGTTGAGTGTCTTCATGAACCTCATCATTATCTTTTTCATTATCACTAGGTGAGTGTTCATTACCAGATTGAGTTTCAGCATCAGAGATAGAAGTTTCATTTTCATTATCAGGAGGTTTTTCTGTTTCAAGTTCACTAGAAGTATGCAAAGTCCTATCATTTTTCCTTTTCTTTTTCTTTCTAGAAGGACTAGGTGCACTAGTGTTATTTCTTTGTGAGTCTTGTTCTATTCTTTTAGGGTGTCCCTTAGGAAAGTGGTTCCTGAGTCATTTTACCTCCTCTAGTTGCAACTCTAAGAGCAAAGTCATGCATATTATGATTCATTTCATCAAGCAATTCTCTTTGAGATTTAGCAACTTGTTCTAACCGGGTTTGAACCATAGAAGCATGTTTTCCAACACCTCTAACATCATTTGATATTCTAAATAACAAGACACTCAAGCGAGCAATCATATCAGAATTATATTTCAATTGTTTCATAACATTTGCATTGAAGTGATCTTGTTTTCTAATGTAGTTTTCAAACTCATAACACTAAAAAAAAAGACACATCCGTGACATTTTGGGCCGAACAATTTTTTTTTTGTCATACTTATGAGACTTGTATGACGATAATTGTGACAAAACCCGGTATCATCATATATGTGGTGGGGTCCTACTTCTATGACAAGAAATCATAACAGAAAATGGGCTTTTCGTCCTGGGTGGGCCGGAGACGCAGCTGCATGACATTCTTTGGGCCGTCCATGATGGAAAAAACCGTGGTAGAAGCGAGGGCGAGGAAAATATCGGGGTGTTCCCGGTTATGGTGGGTGGTCGGGGCCAAGCGATGCACGGAGGTTTGCGTGTTTCTCTCATACACGCACGCGCGTGGGTGCGAGGCGTTGGGCTCTAACTGAACCCGAGCGAGGCGTTCGCCTACTGAACCCGAGCGATTGCACTGCAAGCTATGCATTACTGAACCTGAGCGATCGATCGATGGCTGTTAACTGAACCCGATCGAGCGATTCCGTCGCTACTGCTGCTAACTAAAGCCGATCGATGCTGCCTCTGGATGAACAGTGAGCGTTGCTGGGGGAGTTTGGATGAACAGTTCCCGGTGGGGGTGGTTGAACAGGACCCCGTGGTGTTGCCTCTAGATGAACAGGACCCGGATCAATCGAGCCGGTTGGGGCTGGATGAACAGGACCCCATGGAGGGCTGGATGAAAAAGACCACCCCGTGGAGGGCTGGATGAGCAGTAGACGGTGGAGGGCTGGATGAACAGTAGCCCGTGGAGGGGTGGTTGAACAGGAGCCCATGGAGAGGGCTGGTTGAACTGTAGCCGGTGGAGTAGCGCGCGGTGGAGGCTGGATGAACAAGAGCCCGTGGATGAACAGTCACAGGTGGAGGCTGGAGGAGGTCGACGGTGGATGAACAGTAGCCCGTGGAGGCTGGAGGGGGTCGACGGTGGAGATGAACAATATCCCGTGGAGTCCCGTTTTGCGGTACGCCACACCCCTCCCGATGAACAGGACCCCCGTTTCGACCGTAGCGCTCCAACACAAGTCCGCTTCCTCCGTTTTGCGGTACGCCACACCCCTCCCGATCAACAGGACCCCGTTTCGACCGTAGGAGGTCCAACGCAAGTCCGTTTCCTCTGTTTTGCGGCATGCCAGACCCCTCCCAATGAACATGATCCCGTTTCGACTGGGGCCGGTCGAACACAAGGCCGTTTCCTCCGTTCTGCGGTACGCCAGGCCTCGTTTCCATCGGTTGTTCCATCCAAGCCCTCCCGATGAACACGACGACGCATTCCGTTCCGACCCAGCCGGTTGGCTCCCCATGAACATGACGACGATGCAGTTTCTCCGTTCTGACCTAGCCATGTACACGGGCCCTAGCCGTACGTATGCGCGAGTAGGCGTTCGAGACCCAGCCCGTATGTACGTACGTGGCCGTATTTTCTTTCTTGCACATTGCCGCTGTACGTACGTGTACATGCTACGTGCGCGCCTCTACATCGACCAGTATGTACGTAGACGTTCGCGACCAGAATGACAACGCTACGTATGCTTCGACCAGGCGGGTCCTGACTGTCAGGCACTTCCTTGCGTGCGAAGATGTAGCTGGTGGGTCCCAGCAGTCAGGGGGTGAATCGTTTTTTTGCCCGGACGCACTTCCTTGCGTGCGAAGATGTAGCTGGTAGGTCCCAGCAGTCAGGGGGGAAACATTTTTTTCACGAAATACGGTTCCCTGTCCGGTGGGTCCCTGCTGTCAGGTGGAGGAATCATTATTTTCCGCGTAATAAGGAGGCACTTCCTTGCTGCGGCCATGGACCCAGCTGTCAGCCTCTCCACGTACAGTCCACGTCCGATGGAAGCCGTTCCTTGACCATGTTGACCACACCGCGCCGAGAGCACCAGGGCGGTGGACGAGGGCGAGGCCTAGGAAGGGGACGAGGCGGAGCCGGGGAAGACGCGGCAGTGGATGCCCACGCGTAGAGGAGTATGAGGGTTCACTAGTTCGCTGCGGTGTGAGGCTGCCGTCGCCGCAGAATAACAGGGGGTGTGGGTGAGTAGAGGGATGGCCTGGCCAGCAGTGAGAGTAGTAGGGGGCGGTGAGGCCTCCGCGGCATCGCAGCCGGCCACGGGAGGCAGGAACACGAGGCACGACCGGCGCTGGTTTGGGCGGCTGGAGCAAGAAGACCAAAGGTTGAAGAAACACTACGGCCGTTGGATGGACATCGTACGGTCACTGGAGCTAGAATCGTGCATATTGACTGAGTTGACAAAGCTCTCCGTCCCCGTCAACTTAGTAGGCCCACAAGTCAGCCCCCCACTATACTAGGTCCCAGCTAGCAGGGGGAGTATTCATTTTTTTGTGCGTAATAAGGAGGCACTTCCTTGCATGCGAAGATATAGCTGGTGGGTCTGAGCTGTCAGCGGCGGTAACGTTTTTTTCGCGAAATACAGAGGCCCTTTCGGTGGGTCCTAGATGTCAGGTGGAGGAATCATTATTTTGCACGTAATAAGGAGGCATTTCCTTGCGTGCGGCCGTGGACCCAGTTGTCAGCCTCTCCACGTACAGTCCACTTCAGATGCATGTCGGTCGTTGACCACGTTGACCAGGCCACGCCGAGAGCACCAGGGCGTGGACGATGGCGAGGCCTAGGAAGGGTACGACACGGAGCCAGGGAAGACTCGGCAGTTGTTTCCCATGCGGAGGGGAGTACGACTGTACGAGGGTTTACTGGTTCGTCTGCCGTCGCCGGAGAATAACAGCAAGTGTGGGTGAGTAGAGGGATGGCTAGGCCAGCAATGGGAGTACAGTGGGGCAGTGAGGCCTGCACGGTAGCACAGTCGGCCGCGGGGAGGAGGGAGCAGGCAGTCCCGCCGGCGCTTGTTTGAGCGGCTGGAGCAGGAAGAGCAGAGATTGAAGAAGCATGATGGTCGTTGGATGGACATTCAACAGTCACTGCTTGTGCATCAATCTTTTTTTAGGAAAGCCTCAAATATGTGGAAAACAGCATACATCCCATCTGCCATTATTTCTAATAATTTACAGCCCATTTGCTATTTCTTAAGTTTTTTTGGAGCCCATATTCTTTTTGTTAGCATTACAGCCCATATTGTGGCCACGGTTAAAAAATATATATGAAATTTTGCATATTTCGGTGCGGTCCGAACTGTTTTTAATCCCGAAATTTCGAGTCACATTCAAACTGATTTTAAAAATAAATGTATATCAATATAAAATCCAACAAATTTTCCACGCATAAAAATCAATGCAATTTAAAATCTTGAAATGAAAAAAAAGAAATTTGAAACTAATTGCCGGTTTGATGTGTTTTAAAAATCTACAACCCATTTCTCATTACTGATAGGCCATTTTCTCGGCCAGCCGAATGAAGCTCTCCTCGTCTTGAAAGATTGTAGCCCAACAGGCCTGACAAAGCGACTTACTTGGCAAATCACAAAAAAAAACTAGGCTATGGCCATGGACCCAGCTGCGGCCGTGGACCCAGCTGTCAGCCTCTCCACGTACAGTACTCTTCTGATGGAAGTCGGTCGTTGACCACATTCACCACACCACGCCGAGAGCACCAAGGCGGTGGACGACGGCGAGGCCTAGGAAGGGGACGACGCGGAGCCGGGGAAGACACGGCAGTGGATGCCCACGCGGAGAGGAGTACGAGGGTTCACTGGTTTGGCTGCGGTGTGAGGCTGCCGTTGCCGCAGAATAACAGGGGGTGTGGGTGAGTGGAGGGATGGCCTGGCCAGTGGTGGGAGTAGTATGGGGGCGGTGAGGCCTCCGCGGCAGTACAGCCGGCCACGGGAGGTAGGAGCAGGCGGCACGACCGGCGCTGCTTTGGGCGGCTGGAGCAAGAAGACCAGAGGTTGAAGAAGCACTATGGCCATTGGATGGACATCGTACGGTCACTGGAGCTAGAATCGTTCATATTGACGAAGTTGACAAAGCCCTCTGTCCCCGTCAACTTAGTAGGCCCACAAGTTAGCCACCCACTATGGTGGGTCCCAGCTAGCAGGGGGTATTCATTTTTTCTGCGTAATAAGGAGGCACTTCCTTGCGTGCGAAGATATAGCAGGTGGGTCCGACCTGTCAACGGGGGGAACGTTTTTTTCGCGAAATACAGAAGCCCTTCCCGTGGGTCCTAGCTGTCACGTGGAGGAATCATTATTTTGCGCGTAATAAGGAGGCATTTCCTTGCGTGCGGCCGTGGATCCAGCTGTCAGCCTCTCCACGTACAGTCCACTTCCGATGGAAGTCGTTAGTTGACCACGTTGACCAGGCCGCGCCGAGAGCACCAGGGCGGTGGACGACGGCGAGGCCTAGGAAGGGAACGACACGGAGCCAGGGAAGACTCGGCAGTTGTTTCCCACGCGGAGGAGTACGAGGGTTTACTGGTTCGTCTGCCATCATCGGAGAATAACAACAGGTGTGGGTGAGTAGAGGGATGGCTAGGCCAGCGATGGGAGTACGGTGGGGCGGTGAGGCCTGCGCGGCAGCATAGCCGGCCGCGGGAGGAGGGAGCAGGCAGTCCCGCCGGCGCTTGTTTGAGCGGCTGGAGCAGGAAGAGCAGAGATTGAAGAAGCACGACAGCCGTTGGATGGACATGCAACAATCACTGCTCTCGTGTGCATTATTTCTAATAATGTACAGCCCATTTGCTAATTCTTAAGAATATTTTTGGAGCCCATCTTATTTTTGTTAGCATTACACCCCATATTGTGGCCACGGTTAAAAAGTATACGAAATTTTGCATATTTCGGTGCGGTCAACTGTTTTTAATCCCGAAATATCGATTCACATTCAAACTATTTTGAAAAATAAT
Organism: Triticum aestivum; assembly: GCF_018294505.1. NCBI lineage: Eukaryota > Viridiplantae > Streptophyta > Magnoliopsida > Poales > Poaceae > Triticum > Triticum aestivum. Next base: position 258,494,358 of record NC_057802.1, read on the forward strand.
TTATATAAATATAAAATCCAAATAATTGTCCACGCATAAAAATAAATGGAATTTAAAATCTTGTAATAAAAAAAATTGAAACTAATTCCCGGTTTGATGTGTTTTAAAAATGTACAGCCCATTTCTGGGCAAACCGAATGAAACTCTCCTCATCTTGAAAGATTTGCAGCCCAGCAGGGCTGATAAAGCAAGTAGGCCTCGTTTGGGTATTTCTTAAAAAAAAGAACCGGGCTAGCCATTTTGAGCAAGAAAAAAACACAACTGGGCTCATGATGTGGTAAACATAAATAAAACCCTGGCTAGACGGGCCACAGCCCCCGCACAGCCCCGTTGTTATCCTGATCCGTTGCTAAAACTAGTATAAATAACAACTGCTTGTTCCACACAAAAAATAAACTGCGCGACCTGCTGGGTCCCTCGTGTCAGCCGCTCGTAGTGTAATTCTCTCGTTTATTGACTACGTTGACAATGGCGTGAGCCCCAGATGTCCAACCATTAGGAGGAACCATATTTTTGGGCTTGTAATATAGAGGCACTTGCTTGCGTACTGCCATGACGCTGGTGGGTCCCTACTGTTGTCCTCTCCACGTACAGTCATCTCCTTGTTCCTCTCGGTTGTTGACGATGTTGACAACGCAAGAGGGCGGCGCATCGCGCACGGCGAGCAAACCAAGGCCGCAAGGCGGAGGACGATGGCGAGGCCACAGACGGAATGAACAGGAGCCGTGGAAGATGCGCCGGTCCAGTCACAGGCGGAGGGGAGTACGAGGGTTGACTGGTTCGGGTGCGGGTGCGTGTTGGGGCTGACGTCGCCGGAGAATAACAAGACGTGTGGGGGAATAGAGGGAGGGACTGGCCAACGTTGGAGGGTACGTACGGTAGGGTGGCGGAGGCGCAGCCAGCCATGGGAGGCGGGTGCAGGTGGAGCCGACGGGGTGGTTTGGTTTGGGTGGCTGGAGGAAGAAGAAGACAAGAGATAGAAGATACATGACAGATGTTGGATGTCAATCCAACGGCTGGTAGGCAGAATCGTTTGTTGACTGGCTAGTAAGTCGACACCACCTTGGATAGGCTATTTCCTCGCGGGTCCCAAATGTCAGAATCCAAATCTGTCACGGTACTGCAGCCTTTCCTATGAAAATTTATAGCCCATTTGATGTGCTAGTTCGAAATAAGTTTGTGGGTGCTGGTGGGGGCTAATCACTTGGCTTCTGTAATGCACAGTGAGCTCAAGCAGCCGGCGAGAGTGATGTTATTTCCCTTGGTTGGGATTTGTTAGGTTACAATATTTCACTCTAAATTAAACGACTGGCAAGCCATTTTCCTTGTTTCAAAGAAAATATGACAGTCATAGCCGAGTTGAAAAGGGCAAGAACATCTAACTCCAGCTTACAAACTGTACAAAAGCATGAGGGTTAATTGTTCATCAGGTTTACAAAAAAACCCAGGTTGAAAAAGGCAACAACATCTAACTCCAGCATTGTTTTCAGCAGTCACAGTCAAATGGATCGGTCAGGTCCATAGAATGAACATCTTGGGTTGTAAAATTTACTGGATTATGACCACAATATGTTGCAAATAAAAGCCCGACACGTTCAGAAGCTCTTTTGCCCACCTGAAACTCCTTTTTTTGCTCTTCCACATACCCATCCATCAAAACCATGCTGCTGATAAACTTAAGCCTGATGGACAATAGTAACCTCGCATTCAGCAGGAAGAATGTGACAAATCTAGTGTTTGCACGGTTGGCTACATATCGTTCTAGCGTATTGTCTTCAATCGAATCTCACAAGAAGTGAGAAAATCCCGATGCTTACGAATCCACCGATTGGTTATAACTTTCTTACCCTGTCCTGTTGCCTAAATAGACATGAAGATTGAAAACAGTTAAGGTCTAAAAAAAGAGTGTCGAAAGAGCAACAACTGAACGGTTAATTCTAGTACACTATATGCGGGCTTCCAATGTGCGTGAAATTATCACCTTTATATACAACTTCTCCAAACATGGAAAGCATTGCAGCAAGCCAATAATCTTGTTCAGATCAAAACTATTCATTTGGATATATAAGATCTTGACAGAATCCAGCACCATTGATAGGCCATCCATGGAGAAACTCTTCATTGAGCATAGAACATAATATTAGTACAAAATGTGTACTCCAAGATGATATATAACTTATGTGCAGAAATTTAAAATGCAGCTTATGGTTACAAGTGTAGATGATAATATAAAGTACTTGAAGAACTGTGGAGCCAAACACCATATTGAAATGAGCACAGAGATCATGTATTACACCCAAGGTCTCCAGTTTAGGCGTAGAGAGGACGGTTATTTGCAACGGTGAATAACTAGAATCAAATATCAACCTTTGAAGTGAAGGGGCATCTTGGATGATGAGCTGCCTTCCTTCAAAAGAAATTCCAATTCTTACAAGGTTAGGCGACTTTATTTGGAGACAACCGATTCTAACTGTGAAAACAAGCACCAAGCACTCCAGGGCAGGGCAACTGGAGTGGATGATGCTGTGCAATGAGGCCTCTGATATACGAACCCGCACAAGTGAAAGTTTATTGAGAAATGGAGTCGAAGGTTTAGTACCAGATTGTCTGGTAGGTAGCACAGCGCAAAGGTGGCGGTGTGGAGAGAGGAGGAAAACCGTGAGATGGACATCGGTGCTGAGGGCACAAGTACATGGCGTTCGGTATGTGGTATGTGATTTCCAGGGGAATAGTAGAACTCAAGAAGCTGTAGTTCTATGAATTCAGGGGATTTCAACTAGGCGTCCACCGTGCAGGGCATGGTATGCTTGCTCAGGTATCATGACGGGATGCAGAGGCTTTGAACGGAGCCCTGGTGGGAGGAGATGATGGCTCTGGGGATTTCAAAATCATTGAAGAGAGATAGCTGACGACATTCGAGATTAAGAGGCACGGCGCGCCATAGAGGGCACCATCGAATTGAGAGGACTTGGGTGCGGCAGCAATCCTTGGTGGGGAGAAGCGAGATGATCTCCCCAAGGACGGCGTCCGGGAGATCGCTGATGCGGTCCACCCGAGATTCTACGGGTTCCTGGGATCCGGTGGGGCGGGGTCGCCGCTGCTCCCCGCGCTGCCGGGTGCGGGATCTACAACAGGCGTCGCTGCTGGCGGGAGCCTCATCTTCTTGGCGCTGGGGTCAGCCGACTCCATTTTCCTCGAGGGCGTCGCGTCGCGCTCACGGATTTGAGCAGAGTAACGAATGACGAGCTTAGTTGTAGTGCGAGTGAAGAAGAAGGGGAGCTGGGTTTTTTCTGTAGTAGTGAGGAAGAAGGGGAGCTGGGGTTTTCTGTAGGAGTGAGGTGAGGAATTTGGGGGTATGAGTGGAGCGAGCTGACGTGAGGTGGGTGGGAGTGAGGAGGAAGAAGAACACCCAGGTTTTTTTGGGGGGCGGTGTGCTGGGTGTGGGTAGCGCCTCTCATTCAGTAAATATATGGGCTTTTGAATTGATTTTACTATTTACTAGGGTGGATGGGTTGTTTTGTCTTGGGCCCAGAGAAACAATTACTACTAGTAAAGTGGAGACACTCTACAGCTACCCAGAAAAACAATTACTACTAGTACAGTGGATACAATACCGCTTCTGGCTCCTCCTAGGTCATCGAAACGTCTCCCTCTACTGAATGCCGTTATACTTTTGTGCACCGACATGCGGGCCATGCAGCGCGTGGGCCCAAATGCCATCCACCAAATTATAAGGCAGTATGCAGGTGGAGAGTCACCCCGGTCGTAGCGCGGCAGTAACGAGCCGTCATATCACAAAACCCCACCTCCCCGCAGTCTAAGTTTGACGGACGAAGCAACCATCATTTCACTCTTCGATGAATCCCCTTCTCCCTCACCGTCTTCAAGAAAGGCAACACTCACATCTGCCACTGTTCTTCTCTCCCAACGAAGGGAAGGTAAGCGGATCCGTGATGTTGGTATATTTTCGTTCAGAGAAAAAAAGAACTTTTGCAAAGCAGTAACCGATCCTCACTATCTTTTTTGTTTCATTGTCATTGCGATTGTGTTTTCCTTTCAGTGGTCTCCTAGTATTGTCAGTTTCATGATGGACCAAGGAGAACCAGGCAAAGATCTGCCGATATTGGAGCAGACGCGGGAGGCTGATCCCCACGAGACAGAGAGCTCCAAGAAGATGGAGGCAGCCACCGAGCCGACCCCAGATACGCTCACGGCCACTACTAAGATGGTCAACGCCCCGTTTGAGGTTACAACCCCCGTGGCACTGCAGGAGCAGTTTCCCCCTTCGAGGATGTGTCCCCCCCCCCGCTGAGCTGCCCAAGGTGATTTTCTTCTTTGACGATCTCGATAGTGGTTTTTCTTCTAAGTATGTGGTGATGAATAATGCAAAATTTTATTAGCTTCGATGCCATGCTATACCTAGTGGTTTAAATAACTTGTTTTTCTTATACTGGAAAGTAATTCAGAATTTGTTTCAGTTTCAATTAGAGCCCTGATGTAGACAAGGATTGTGTGGTTGTACATGTCACTCGCTATCAGGCGGATGACCTGAATATACGCACTGGGAAAACAAAGTTTTTAGGCTGTTGGATCCTGGAAGCCATTTGTGCTTATACCAATGAAGAGTTGTATTCCAGCCTCACTGTTGTCAGGCGTGTTGTCCAGGGTGTACTGAAGCACAAGAAGTTCAAAGCTACTCCTTTGTTTGTGAGGCATACTGTTCTTGTCAAGCTTACGCAGGAAGATGACGTGGCATGCCTCCACAAACAAGTTTATGCGTGGCAAGGACACAAGGTTGTCTTCATGAAGGTTCACAGGATTGAGCTGCTGCCGGATGTCCTCGATGATGTTCATGGCAAGGTCCGTCTTGTGTCCAGCCCACATTAGATCGAGGCATGAAATAGTTGCCCCAGCTAGTGTTTAATAGTAGTTTGGATTGTGTCTAATTATCCGAACCTTGCCTGTTATCAAGCCCTCTGGGGCTAGTACTCTGTTTGAATCCGTCTATGGGAACTGCTGCTACTTTTGTGTGCCCATGAATCATGTGAGAACCATCATAATTGTTGCCGAAACAGATGGGTCCTCACTAGTTTTTTCATGAATATGGCATGGTAAGACATAAGTTGTCATAGTTTATCATACGAGCAGTGTGTGTTTTGATGAAATAGAGTACTCGTTCGAGAACTGTGCGCCGACGTATACATAAGTACTTGTAAACACTGTTGGTGCTACCCCACTTGTAAGCACTTGTGCAAAACACGGCACATTGGCTCAGCTCGCTTCAACACTAGGCTATCGACCAGCTAACAATCAACAATCTGCTGTCTGACATATAAGCAACTATGTATCTTGTTACAGTGGTTCATGCAGTTAACTGAGGCCACAATGTAAATTCCAAACGTTCACACGCTAGTCCAGCGTTCATGTGGAACACTCACGTTAAACTCGGCTTCATAAAAAACTTGAGAAGCATAAGTTAAGCAATTTTATACATCTCAATGATTCATAGAACATAACAAACATATAGTAGTTCACAGCAAAAGACAAAGTTGTGAGAAGGTTTACAAATCAGGAAAAAACAAGCAAGGCTTCTCTGAGCAAAGGGCCTCCCGGCAGGCTTAAATTTCCTGGAGTTCACTCTGGTTTTTTCTTGTTGCCACCATGCAGGGTTTGGTTCTCTCATTCCAGAATAACCAATTATAATTGTGTTCTCAGCTGGAATGCTGAACTGAACCATGTAGTGTACTGACCAGCTAAAAGTCTTGTGCATTCCACTAAATTTAAGCACCGCTATTTGCAGAAATAAGCAGACCACAATGCCTCTTGTCCGCGCACCTGTCCAAAAAACCGTCGTGCAGCCGTGCCAGCTAGTCCTCGGTCCATGGATGAACTGGTAGAAAGTGCACTCCAGACTAGGATGCAGTTGTTTTCGCTCGTCCCTACACTGCAATCAGGAAGTAAAATGTACGAATCAACTTCTTTTATATTGCGTTGGTCATTCTACCTAGTAACTACCAATGTAGGAATACCTGGAAGACGGGTGGTTAGAAGACGGCAACGAGGGATAGCCATCTCATTTTGCGCAGTTATACTAAAACTGAGGTGTGTGCTTTTGATTGCGCGGATAGAAACGATACGGAGACAGACATCCCGAAACGATATGGAGACATACATCCCTGTTTGCGCAAATACGAAATACGGTTATTTAAACAGTGACAGATATTTGCAGTGGCGTATGATTAACGTCAGCATCTATTGTGTTATAATTGGCACTAGATTGACAGTATGAAAGTGTCCTTAAGTAAGTAGCATCACATCAACACTAGATTAACATGCAGAACGATAGCATTAGTATTACTGTCATGAGAGTAGCACATGGTCAGTAAATGTGCAATCAAATTTGTGCAGTTCCACTGGGATGAAGCAATGTTAGCAGTGTGAGATTTAAGTGTAACTTCAAAAACACAATTCATGGGAAATGAAGCAAGACGGAAGCACATCATAAAATGGTGGTGGCATTGCTTCAATTTATCGACGGCACTAGACCATTACTTATAGTGACATTAGGTGGCATTGCTTAATGCTTCATGTGATTTTACATTAACGGTAGCGATATGGGCGTAGGGACAGCAGGGGCATAAAGTGGTGAGGCAGATGTGGTTGCCGAGAGCGGCAAACACTCAGGCAGGATGTCTGCATTTGTCCCATTTTTTATCTCCTCGGCGACATTTTCCTATGTGAGCACAAGAAATCTAGACCTGCTACCCATCACTTTCTTTCCTTTTTCAACCAAGAGATAGGTCCACTTTCCCCACCCTTCGCCATCCACCATGCTTTCTTCGTCTTTTCAACCAAGAGACCGGTTGGGTAGCCAGTATCTACTACTTTCCCCCGTTTCCTCTTAGAACCAAGTCCTAGATTCATGCTACAGCTTTCCCACTTTCTTCCCTATTTGAACCAACTCTTAGAGTCGACTGTATGAACTAGCTTTACCTCTAATAATAGTAAAAGTCTAGGTGGCTTTGGAACAGTGGACGGAAGTAGAAAAAGATCCACACGAAGCCAAGTGGGGAGCTGGGGTAGTAGAGCAAGGCAGGTTTCAAAGGAATATATAACTGAGGGTCGTCGGCATGTGGCAAAGACGGCGTTGGAGGCCGCATCTTGGCCACAATACCGCAGGGAGGAAGAAGGGGTCGGAGGCCCTCTCGAGCCGGCGCTCTCTCGGAGAGAATGGCACGGCCGCCAATCGGGACGCGCGGGCAGCCGTTGGTCTCCTCCCTCGCTGCCGACGACAGCGTGAACGATGCACCTACACCCCTGCCCCAGTCGAGGTTGTCCGGCCGGATTTGTGACTAGCCTTGAGCTGAGAGAGAGTGTGGCCACCTATGTCTTGCTTAGATCTGGAGAGCATGAGAGAGTGAACGAGAGGAACCCTAGTAAAGCAAGCGCTAAGGCTCTTGCTTATATATATAGTGGAGTGATTTTGTTGTACCGGCTTCAAAAAAAATGCGCTCCTACGTGTACCCGCGAGTGGGTGTGACAGAACTAGTGTGTGCGTGCACCGCTTCTCTTTGTGAGAGTACAATATACTATGCCCAAAGAATGTTCGCCACAAAAGTAATAGTATAAGTGTGTGACGTGTGAGCTAAAATAAAATGTGCGCGACGTCTTTTGTTTTTTAGAAGTTCTGAGGGTAGGGTGTGAAGAGCACATATGTGTGTGACGTCTACCTGCAGATAGACGGTGGGTGCAAGAGGACACGGGAGAGTCGTGACTCGTGAGGGTGCGTGTGCGTGAGAGAGAGGGGGGCACGTATCAATGCAATGCATGTGTCCGTAAATCATTATCTAACAAACGTTCGCCACAAGCCTTTTCCTGACGAACGCCGTAAGAACCGTTAGATCGGCATCCAATAGTGTTAGTTTTGCCATGTCATTTAACATAACAGCCACTCCTCCTACACAAAAATCTTCCACGTGAGTGTTAGCAACTGCCCTATGCTCCCTCCGTTCCAAAATGCAGTGCATATAGCTTTATTGAAAATTCGAACCTCGCAAACTTTTACTGAGTTTTCGTGTAGCAAATTGCACATGTAGAATACCCTGTATATATCATTTCATTCATCTTCGAGAGGTAACTATAAAGATGGGGGGAGGAGTCTACAAAGAAAGACCATCGTATCACCTGCAGCAATTTCAACCATCCTTTGGTGTGGAGGAATATCATAGGAACTCTATATGATATGATTTTTATAGGATTTTTTCCTTTAGAGCCAATTGGTTCATAGGAATAGATTCATATACTCCACATTTCAAAGGAAATAAACATGATATCATTTCTATAGCTTTAGAGCCACTTGGTTCATATGAATGGATTCCTATACTCCCATAATTTCAAAGGAAAATAAACATTAGCGTATATTCAATAGAAAAGTTCCTATGATATGAACCAAATTACATCTCTTTTCTAATCCCTCCTCATAGGAATTGAGATACATGTCATCTCTAGATTCAATAGAAAAGTTCCTATGATGTGAACCAAATGACATCTCTTTTCCAATCCCTACTCATAGGAATTGAGATACTCCATGTCATCTCTTTCCCTACAACTTCCATGTATACATCTTCTATTCCTAAATAGCTAGTACAACCCACTAGTAGCTTTTTTCCAAGACATGCAACTATGGCACAAGAACTATATAGTGTGCGAATAACTTTGAAAGATGGTCGCTGGATGAAGCTAATCCGACAGTGCAGAGATGGCAAATCCGAGCACTACTGGCCGTTGGATATCATCAACATTCCACCAGATCTGCCACATGTACAATTTAGAAGACTCCATGGTTGAACTTAAGCATAATGCACAAACCTCAAAACACAAGCACTTCTCCTTTGTTCTAGAATCTTCCGTATCATAATTGATTTTTTTTTAAATGAATTGCCATTATTTATTTTTTACTTTGCGGTGTTTTGGCTCCTAGGTGCATATGCACCCATTGTCTAAATACACATTTTGAAAAGTTGAAAAATCGGAACAAAAATCCCGCAGTATATCTGGACATTCTATGTGCATGCACAAAATATGGGTGAAAATCGACATTTTTTGTGCCTTGTGTAAAAAAGATAAAGAAATACAAAATGAATAGTTGTAATGAAGCATCAAAATTTGTCATTTTTACACAAGCCACAAAAAACATTGTGTTCCACCGAAAACTTTGTGCACGCACATAGAATGTCCGGATATACACACGGGATTTTTGTTCGGAATTTTTCAACTTTTCAAAATGTGTATTTTAGACAATGGGTGCATATGCACCTAGGAGCCATTGCCAATTTCCATTACAATGCCACAACCCCATGAATCTTAACATTTTTATAAAACTAATTGATTTTGAATGAGATGAACTATAAGAACTAAACGAACATCTACATCTTGCATATATGACTCAAAGCTTTACATGCTATAGTGTGTATTTATTCATAATTTGGTTTCGAAATCTCATGCGTTCAATGCATGTGTACCTTACTAGTTTTGAGTAGAGTACGTCCACAATTTTTGTACGTACTATATCTCCACTGGTCCCCGACCCAAATGTTGCCTCGTTCCCCTAAAACCAAGCGGCCCACACATATTTAAGTGCGTTCGACTCGAACTCAATCCCTCTCCTATTTACTATGACGGTGGCCGCGCACGCTGTAGTTGTACTCCTACAAACCCTACCGCCGCACGCGATCATCGGGTTTTCTCAAGAGGACGAAGGAGAAGCCGATTTGTAGTGGAGGCGCTTTAAAGAAAGGATCTATAGTGGAGACCCCTACCCTAGGGTGCCCTAGGTAGCTGCCGCACGCATCATGGTTTTTCTATTTTCTTTATGCTCTTGCGCCTAGAGTGGAAATGATGGTTGCTTCGTCCATCCAGCTTAATGCGGGAAAGGTGGGGCTTTGTGATTTTGACCCCTCGTCGCTAATTTTCTACTACTGCGACGCTACGACCGGGGTGCCTCCCAATTCCAACCGCTGCTCCAAACTGTAATTTGGTGCATCGCACGTGGAACAAGACGGTGGATGAGCACATGTCGGCCAAAGGGGTCCTGTAAGTGTGTCGCCATTTCATGTGTGGACTGACCCTGCTTGAGTTGCTACGCCAACACGACAGGTGCAACCTACCACTTTGGTTTTGCTCCTTGGGTGAATGCCGACTATATTGATCTATAAAAGATACGTATTGAACACCCTCCCATCTCGTTTTTTTTAGGCGTCTCGGTTTATTAGGGCATGCACATGGTTCTAGGTCATCCATTTGACTAACTAAATATGAGTTACTATGTCCAAAAAGTATATCATTGGATTATTAAGCGGAATGTAGTTTCTAAACATATACTATTCATCAACATATATAGCCAGTTAAATTCTCAATCTAGAACGATGTGCATGCCATGTAAACCGATACGGAGGAAGTATAGTACAAATGAGGTGATTTTACCGAGCGATCGGTGGGGGAGCATGGCCTGTCATGCATTCCCACGTGTCATGATGTACCAAGGCGATGCACGTGTCCCTCTTGAGGCAGAAGCAATACTACGTGGTTTGAGATGATGGCGAACAGAAGTGTGAAATACTGGTTGCTTCGTCCGTCTGGGAAGGTGCAACATTGGTGATTTGACGTCTCATTGCTCATTACTACTACTGGGGCGGTACGACTGGGGTGCGTCCCCCCTGCTGTTCTGCACTGTTATTTGGTGCTTGACACGTCGACCCGGTTGCTATATGTCCCACATGTCGGCGACAGGAAGTACATAATTCATGAAAGCGAGCGTCGACGGAGGAGTACAAGACACGGCTTGGGTTTTTGCTGCTTCGCGCGATCCATCGATACAAACCCGGACTAAAAAAGGCGAGGGCAGGTCTTTTCCCGCGCGGCAGGCAGGGGAGTTTGGCATAGTCTGTTCGAGGCAAGGAGGCGGAAGGGAAACAAGCAAATAAAGGTTGAGCGACTTAGTTTTGGGAAAATCTGATTTTATGACGTACCCACTAGGGTTTATAGGGCTCATCTAAAAAAACATTCGTTTTTCCGCTTTATAAGTCTCAATTCTACTACTAGTAGTATACCATCACATGTTGGATTTCGAGGTGCGTTAGATCCCCCGATGCAAGCAGTGTCAAGAGAAAACTCACCAATGCATGTAGAAGTTCATGGAAATTTAGTGGTCATTCATGCATTCGTTCTAATTAATGCCTCGGTAAACATAACTTCTTGAGAAAAACGACGTACTAATTACTTGTGCAAACTAGGAGTACGAAATTAATTCGACCACTCACTATCTAACTTGGTTGGAGAGATTTTGAAATTGAGCCATAAACTGGAAAGGAGGGAGTAGTAACTTTTGTCTCGATTACTATTTGTGGCCTTGTATAGATGCAAAATGTATTTTTTTATAGTGGCCTTGTATAAGTAAATGGAGGGAGTACTAAAGGACATATATATTCCAAACAATATGATAATATCTCTAACCAAGGTAGTAGGGACGAGGAGTAAACGGAGGGAGTAGTAAAATTTTCTCCTCGTTCTGCGAGCCACCGCGCGCGTGGGCGAGGGAGACGGCGTACTAAGCAAGCTTCTCCTCATCCTGCGAGCCACCGCGCCCGTGGGCGGGGGAGACGGTGTACTAAGCAAGCTTCTCCTCGTTCTGCGAGTTGACGGGACACATCAAAAGTACTCCAGTGTATAGAGCCTTGCCTCTAAGGTAGGCCCCACATGGTTTGCCTCTTTTTTAACATAACGCGTCAAGTCGCAATTTGTTTGTTCACCCGTGGTAGACGATCCTCCCTCCACCAAGTGGACAACTAGTACACGTGTCAAATTACCACGTGGGCTGCCTTTTCATACAGAAATGAGCTCCACCGTGTACCTGCGCGAGTGTGGTTGGGAAAGAGACGGGAGTACGTACGCCATGTGTGCACCTCTTCTCTTCGTGCACGTCCCCCACCTATGTGGGTGTGTGTGAGAGAGATACAAACCTGGACATAATGCGCCATCCATCCCCATGCCTCCGCCCAGTCCGACCACTAGTCACCACCACGCCCCACTCCTCCTCACCTTATCTCTCATCTTTCTCCCTCCATTTTTATATACAAGGCCACTATCAAAATTACAATTTGCAGATACACAAGGCCACTAACACTAATCGATGCAATATTAATGGTGTTTGCCTCGTAGTACTAGCAAAGGAGGACATTAATTATCCCTTGCATGCATGCGGGAGTGTGAGCATTGGCTTGATGTGCATGAAAGAGAAGAATACACATTAATTTACACGGCCAACAAGGAAACAAGGTGGCTTGCAACATTGACTTAGAATACATTAATTTTTGCCTCAGTACCTGTAATATGGGTTTGTGGCCTTGTATACAAAAATGGAGTCCGATAAAATTCTCGAGATACCATTTATCCGATAAAATTCTCGAGATATCATTAGTTTTTACAAAATGGGATTACTCTTGCATGGGTCAATCACAACAGGTGTTTTGTAAAAAATGCATCTTGATGTTCCGTGCAATGCATGGGCATCTTGCTAGTCCATGAAAACAACACATGGCAAAATTCCACGGCGAACGAGGGATTTGAATCTGTTGGGAGGGGCTGTTTGGATCTTGCCCGGGGTAGCCAAAATATTGGCGCCCCCTTTGTCCACCGGTGCCTTTGCCACCGATGAACGAGGAATGGCTCAGGTGCTCATGCATCCTCCAGCACGCACGTTGGAGACGAGCTCGCATGAGCTGTGTTCTTTTTGTCCCACCACGCCGCCCGAGCCGCTCGCAGACCGACCGGCGACCCGCAAATTACGCCATCCAACCGTAGCCGCACACATTATGACAACAACTCAACCAACTGGATGAAATTCACTCAAACACGGCGATATTTCATATAAACAACGACGGAAATCATATAAGATACCAGATTTTCATACAAACATGATGGATTTCATTACATTAAAATAACTACGCGGTGCTAGTTCTGGACAGCACAAGTATATAATACCTGGCCTAAATGGTCGCCCGCCAATCGATTTGTGTTCCTCATGTCCGACAGCATGATCACCGGACTGCTGGGAGCCCCGGAGGTATATGCTTCAGCGCAAAGGAGGCTCGCTTCCCCACTGTCCAACTGATATCATTGACTGATGCCGAAGATGATGGTGGAAGGGGGCTTCCCCGCTTCCGTGGAGCCCATGCGGGGTCGACGAAGGTCCTCGCAACAAAAGGATCCGGCAAGACACCTGCTGTGTACGCCGGCGTCGCCTCCGCGGTGGCCTTCATGGGTCCCAAGCGGCGGCGGCCTCCCGTGTTCTACTTCTCCTCGATGATGGCGGCAGACGCAGAGGCACTGGCCACCGACTCGTCGCTCTCCGTGCACCCGGCTTCTGTCGCTGCTTGCATGGCACGGCCGCCGGCATAGGAGTCTCGGCCACAAAAATGGGAGACGCGGTACGAGGTGGCGGCGTGGATGGCAGCAACGACGCACGTGCGCCGCTCCTCGTCGAGCTCGGCTTGGGGCCGCAACTGGCTCCGTCGGGCGAGGGGAGGGAGGTGGATCAGTGAGCTGCATAGCTCGTATCCGGCGGGCTCGGTGGGCCACCCAGCCGGCTTGGATGCGGAATAACTACACTTCGTAAGCCATTGTAAGAGCGGACAAAATGGTGAAGGAGGAGATAGGGGAGCGGCGCAGGTGTGCGATTCTTGGCCGGCGTTTGGCCTCGTTTAAATAGGAGATTAAATAGATGGCGGACGGGAGGAGCTCGGCCGGCGTTGCGTTTAATGCCGGCCCGGTCATGAACGGACGTGTGTCCAGAGTGGGTTTCTCGGCTTCCACACGGGCGGGTTTCATGGAGGCGTTTGAATGCGGCAAGGAGGCGTGTTCAGCCGGGCGTGCAGCGAGTGGCGCCCTCGACTCTGACGTAGGATACCACGCCGTTCTTCCACCAACGTGTGGGCTCTTTGGGTACATGGCCTGCATGTAAGTGACCCAACCTTAGGCAGCGCACAGCAGAGGAACCTTTGGTGGGCCAGGGCGGTCAGAAGCGGGCATTTCATAAACCGATGATTGTTCATTGAGTGTGATGTCATCTTTTTCATGTAGATAAGCCTACTATGTTGATAGCCCATTCGATACATTGTGATTCATAAAGACCACTGCAAACATGAATGTTCTGCTTATCACAGATAAGATTGATTAATACCCGTAACAATCCATGTCCTTAACAATGGGTGCACGTATAGGTTGAGCGCGTGTCTTGCGCCGTGTGCTGTGTGCATGCAGGCGTGCGAGTGTTGCGTGCGTGCAAGAGTACGTTTCAGTGTTGCATGCATGTGTGCGTACGTGCCTGTGTTCGTGAGTGCATGTGTACGTGTCAGTGTTGCACGCCTGCATGCGTGCGTGTGTTCGTTATGTGTACGTGTCAGTGTTGCACGCCTGCATGCGTGCGTGTGTTCGTTATGTGTACGTGTCAGTGTTGCACGCCTGCATGCGTGCGTGTCTTGCGTGCATGCATGTGTACGTGCGGGGTGAGGCTACACGTCAGTCGACTGACTTTTTCATCTCTGGTCATTAGATTTTCCAGCATTGGATACGAAATCAAGGGCCTGTAGTTTATCATCAAACTCCACCCCCTGAGCCGCCAGCCACCACTGGCCGAACCGCGGGCCCCCGCCGCCCGCGGCCGGCCTACGCCGCCACGCCGCCCCGCCCGCCCCGAAACCACTCCCCACCGCCGGTCCGCCGCCACACCGGCCATCCCTCTAGGCCCCCTCGCGTCGAGCTTTTTCTCCGGCGATCCCCACCCCACCGCCCAATCAACGCGCCCCCCACCGCCGGCGACTACCAACCAGAGGTCTCACGACTTCGAGTACCCACCGACCACTAATTTATTACCATTTCTGTCCTTCATATACGCGCTGACTGGTGGGCCCTATGGTAATGTGCGCTGCTGAATGTGGACCGTTTGACTGGTCAATTGATCGTGTCATCAACAAATTACGGAGCTGTATGGTGAGCCAGTGACCGTATGATCACCCTAAAATGTATTTTATTAACACAGTACAGACTCAAACTACCATTTCTTTCTTTCATATATGGGCTGACAGGTGGGCCCCATGGTTACGCGCCCCGATGGTGCAACACTAGTTGCGCCACGTGGAACGTTTGACTGGTCAATTGATTGTGTCATCAACAAAATACGGAGTTGTACGGGTGAGCCAGTGACCGTATAATCATGACATGTATTTTTTAACATGGTACAGACGCAAGGGCTCATATATACGCGCAAGCACTCACCGCTATAAGCGCACACACACAGACCCTACCCCTATGAGCACCTTCGAGAGAGTGAGCCAGCATATGATCTTGAGATTTTACGAAGTCACCGTAGGTGCCTCGTAGTCGAGTGGAACGTCTCCTCCCACTGAACGCACAACGCCGGAAAATATTGAAATTAACCCAGGATAAATGCGAGCACCGGGACTTTAACCCTGGTGGGCTCGAGAAACCACTGTCCTCCTAACCATCCAACCACATGTTGGTTAGCATGACAAAATGTATGTGGTGACCGTGATGAGCTTATTCTGAAGTCCAGTGACCATATCGTGCTTTCGCTTCAAATACAATGACCGTAAGTGTCGTCAACAAAATACGGAGCACGCATCAAATGCAAAGTCCGTCAGTGTCATCAAGAAAATACGGAGACGTATCGTGAGCTAGATACCGTATGATCACCACGAGAATGTATGCGGTGACCGTAATGAGCATATTCTGAAGTCCAGTGACCGTATAGTGCTTTAGCTTGAAATACAGTGACCGTCACGTGTGAATGTGTCGTGGGCATGCATACTTTTAGAGGACCGAGAGATAGTTTGTGTGCGTACGTGAAAGTGGTGTAGAAAGAGGGGGTGTCCGGTGGAGACAAGGAGAGATATGCCCTTCGTTTCTCTTTCCCCTGACTAATATTTTAGGAGAATATATAAACATTCACAATGCAGAATAAATATTTTTGGATGCACCATGCAATTAACTTTCATGTATAACATTGTACTATTGTATACGCTTATTTTCTTAGTGGCCGATTGTGTGTGTGGTGTGGTGGGCACATCATTTCTAGTTGTGGTGGGTCAACATGAGGACTCATGGGTCAGTTCCATCCTGTGCCACATAGGTTGGACCGAGACGCGTTATACGAAGACCCTTGTGGAGGACTCGCCGTACAACACGAAGCTAGCTACCAGAGTCGCGGAGGACTCTATCCCCACTGGTGATAAGCCGACTATATATGATTTGTAACCCTAGGCCCCCAGTATGTTATAGAAGCTTGGGGGCTAGTTCGTCGATAGTATACACACACGCACAATGCCTGGTATTCACGTGTACTTTGTACACACCCCTATCACTAATACACAGTACCAGGAGTAGGCTTTTTCCTCAACTACAAGGGTCCGAACTAGGGTAAAACTTGGCCTTGTATTACCATCCAGCCTAACAGTCAGGGATATCCTACCGAATGATATGATGGAATCATATCTGCCAACTACTAAGAGAGAGGTGTGTCTGGGGGGGGGGCAATGTGTGCGAGAGAGGCCTAAAGATAATGTGCGTGCGGGAGACACGTACGCACATATATGTGCGTATAGAGGGCTAGTAGAGACCGTGCGTGTGTATATATGCATGTGAGAGAAATAGTGTTTTCCAACTGAGATTAGTGAAAATAGTGGTACATAGTAGTCAGAAAGAGAGAGAGAGAGATACAGAGAGAGCATGTGCTTGAGACACCCCGACACCCCGAGAGAGATTGTGAGCATGTGTGAAAGAGAAATGCCGATGTATATAAAGTGTGTGCACTTATGCGGTAGATAGAGATATATAGCGCGTTTCTGAGAACGGGCTGAGGCATAGTGCATCTACATGTAAAAGGCGGTTCTACGCATTAAATTAAAATATAAATGGCATTATTATTTTTGGATGAGATCATGAATTTTGCAAATTTTGTATGACACCCATACTCTATTGAATTCTAGCATGTGCATGTGTTTATTTCATATTATCGATCCATAGAGTGAGACGGTTTGAAATACAGGCAATGGATGCTTTTGCAATTCATATATAAACATTAATTAGTGCACTCCATGTTGTTAGTGTGAAGCACTTTATACATTTGTCACTTGCATGGATACATTCCAAATTGCTAGCTACGAAATAGAATACATGTCGAATTCAACATAAAGGGGGTTTCGAAGATTCGATTTCATAGGAAGTGCATTCATCTATTTGAACCCGAGATAATGGCATTTGTAAATCAGATGTAAAAGGGGGCATCAATCTTTGTTGTGCGTTTGAACATGCTATATATATTCATACGCATGTCTAACTTTTTTTTGCAACCAAGGAGATTATATCTGGAACCATGCATGAACTGAGGCAAGTTGCATATTTATTAATATATACTCGTGTACAATGTATATTCAAATGTATCCCCTCCATTCCAAAATAATCGTAGCTTTAGGATTTTCAAGAGTAAAGATTTGTGAAGTTTGACAAATCCTGAAAGTTCAATTCAAGAGAACCGAAAACGTTAATGCTTCTGCTCCCAAATATTGAACGAAGTGCCAAATAGGCCTCTGGTCACCCGAAACCACGCGAGACTAATGTCTGGTGGTAGGAAATTACTGCCCTGACTCTGGCCCGTGTAGCCTATCAACCCGATGTCCAAAGGTCTAAACTGGGGTAGGTTTGTAACTTCACCAAGACGCTAGTCTCAACCGCCTCCGAGAAGAATTCATACGCCGTGGGCGCCTAAACACCCATGCGCTCGGCCGAAATCTATCCCGCCCACATTTGGGACACCTGAGATTACTGTCCTACGCCCAACCCGCAATATGTCCAAAATTTTAGATGGGGGCAAAGTTTGTAACTTTCCCCAAATTTCAAACAAGCGTGTCCCAAACCGGAACATTGTTCCCCCTTAGTTCCCCGCCTCCCTCCGTTTCCACATTCATACTCCGTGGGCGCCAAAACGCCCTCTCCACCAGCTGCGAAACCCCAGCCTCCTCCGTCCCCCACTCCATAGCGCCCAATCCACCGCCGCCCTCCTCCATCACGCTGGAGCCAGTACCCCGACGTCGTCGTCCAACGCAACTGCAACGGCAACACCCTCAAGGACTTAGCAGCTGAAGCCGAGGCAGAGCTGCCTCCACGACGCCGACGCCGACGTGCGCCGTACCAAAACCACTCCGACCACGCCGTCCTGCGCCTCACTGCTGCCGCTCCACTGTCGCAACCATCCACCGCACCGGAGCTGTTCCCGCTACACCGTCGTTCGCCACCTCGGATCTGGTTCCCCGCCACCGACAGATGGCCACCGCACCACACTCAACAACTTGGCCATGGGTTCGTCCAAGGCTCGACCGTCCTCCAAAACTTCTCGTTTCCAGCGAACCACAAGAAGATCGTTGGAAAAATAGAAGGAGGACACAACACTGCCAGCAGAAAGAGGTACTCCTCTTCCCTTATTCATGCAAACCTTACGTCTCTGCTCACACCGTATTCATCCCACGAAAGAAACTAGTTGAGCGCTTCTTACTGCATCTTCTTCGTGATACTAAATGCACAAGGTTTCCTCCCTTTACTATTTCATCTTTGCTAGAGGTCAGTATCTCGCCTGGATTTCAATTCAGGGTCAGTCGAACCGCAATTAAAAGAAGTAGCACCCGCTTAGGCACGCGGAGCACCTAGTCCGCCTGTTCGCCGGGGAAGCGGCACATCGGTGTCTATCATAGGGGTGTGGGGTGCAGGAGCTGCTTGCGCCCGATCTGGAGGTCGGCGGGGCTTGAATGGATGGCCGGGGGCGGTGCCAAGCACGGCGGTGCGGTGAGATTGAGGGGAGGGCGCAGGCAGGGGACTGGGCCGGTGGTCGCTGGCGTTTCGAGGAAGATCGTCAACACTGACTGGCTGGAGGTAGATGAAGGCGATCTGCCCGTTCTTTGTACATCGGACGGTGCAGAAAAAATGGGCTGACTATTTGTTTTCAGGCGACTGTTATTTTCATAAAATCCTATAGTAATTTAGTGTGCCATGCATGTTGTAGAGCTATCATATGTCTCCCATCATTTATTTCTCACTGACCTGCTATCTGCTACCTTTACACTGTACTAATGGTGCACACACTTCACCCATACTCACACTATTGTTTTTTGCATGGGTATTTCAGACTCTGACGCAGTGTTGATGAATGCAGAAAAGAAAAGATAGAAGTTGCTCTAGTGTAATTCGAAGATAAGCACTAAGCGTTTCAGCGCTCTAAAGGGTGCAGTGTCAGCAGTTGGAGACAGTAAACGTAGCTCTGTAGTTGATGATCTCAATTGCCACACACAACCATCCCAAGTACTTGCTTTAACTTTGCGCTGTCAAATGTGGTTGCATGTTGCATATGGTGTCTAGCTTGTATTGCTTCCAATTTGGTTAAATTGCATCTGCTTACTTTACACATTATACCTTTGATAATGACATGCCTTCCTGTTTTTGATACATACTACATATGTCTATTAACCATGTTCGTACATCAAACTAATGCTCTTTTGTATCCCTCGTCAATCACTTATGATGAGACAGTCACCCCAGTGGGTTACTGTGAGACGCCCTACTCGTTTAAAGAGTGCACTGTCATCCTCCCCACATGATTCTCAAGAAACAGCAAGGCTAAATGAAGATAGTAAACGTAGCTCTCTAGTTGATGACCGCAATTCCCCCACACCACCATCGCAGCTGCTTGCTCTTACTTGGCAGTGTGATATGTGGTCGCATGTTGCATATGGTGTCTACCTTGTAATGCTTCTAATTAGGGTAAATTGCATATGCTTAGTTAACACATTATACCTGTGAATATGACATGCCTTCCTGTTTTTGGTACATACTACGTCTTTCTACTAACCATGTTCTTACATCAAACTGCTTTTCTTGTGTATCCATCATCAATCACTTCTGACGATACACCTTCAAGTTGACAGTGTAATATTGGTTGCATCTTGCATATCATTTCAAACATGCATTGCCTCTAATTTGTTGAAGTGCCACTTGTAATGAGACACATCTAACTTGGTAGAGTGATTTTGGTTGGATCTTTCAAATGGTGTCTAGATTGCATTGCTTCCAATTTGTTGAAATGCCTTCTGCTTAGCGTTTTTCATACATATTCCATCCTCCTACAGTGTGGTTGCCATACATAAAAGTTGTGTTCATCATTATCATGCATCAACGAATTTGGAAGTGCGAATTTCATTCCTTTTTCTTGTGTGTTTACTTGACAAGGAAAAATCTGAAAGGACGAAGGCACGGAATGATGGTGGTCCTCTGGAGCAACCGAAACAGATGATCTCTGCAGATTCTCCTGCTACTCGTACTGCAGTGCTAGTTCCAAATCTCATCTCCCCTACTCCACAACCCAAGGTGCTTGGTCTAACATGGCAGTGTGATATCTGGTTGCATGTTGCATATGGTGCCTAGCTTGCATTGCTCCTAATTTGTTAAATTGCATCTCCTTAGCTTACACATTATACATGTGAATATGACACGCCTTCCTGTTTTTGGTACATACTACATCTGCCTATCACACCATGTTCTTACATCAAACTACTGTTCTTGTGTATCCTGCATCTATTGCTTATGATGAGATAGTCACGCCCTTGGGTTAATATGAGACGCGCTACTCTTATAAAGAATGCAATTTCATCCTCGCTTATAAAGAAGCTTGCATTGATTCTAACAAGTTCAAGCACCTTGTGCTTAGTTTACACTTTATACATCATACATGTCAATATGTCACGCCGTCCTGTTTTTCATACATATTCCATCCTCCTATCATGCGGCTGCCTTACATGAAAGTAGTGTTCATCAGTATCATGCATCAATGAGTTCCGAAGAGCAAATTTTATTCCTTTTTCTTGTGGGTTTGACTTGACAAGGCAAAATCAAGAAAGAGGAAGGAAAAGAGTAAGGAAGGCGATGATGGTGTTCCTCTGTAGCAACATAAACGGAGCATCTATACCGATTCTCCTTGTACTGATAGTGCATTACAAGGTCCAAGTCTCCGCTCCCCTACTCCACCATCCAAGGTGCTTGCTCTAACTTGGCAGTGTGATATCTGGTTGCATGTTGCATATGGTGTCTAGCTTGTATTGCTCCTAATTAGTGTAAACTGCATCTGCTTAGCTTACACATGATACGTGTGAATATGACACGCTTTCTTGTTTTTGGTACATACTATATCTGTCTATCACACCATGTTCTTACATGAAACTACTCTTCTTGTGTATCCTGCATCAGTCACTTATGATGGGACACCTTTAAGTTGGCAGTGTGATATTGGTTTGCGTCTTGAATATGATTTCTAGCATGTATTGCTTCTAGTTTGATGAACGCCACCTATGACGAGACAATTTTAACTTGGCAGAGTGATATTGACTGCACCTTCCATATGGTGTCTAGTTTGCAGTGCTTCTAATTTGTTGAAGTGCCTTCTGCTTAGTTACCACATCATAGGTGTGAATATGTCAAGCCGTCCATTTTTTCGTACATATTCCATCCTCGTATCATGACTTTGCCTTTCATCAGAGTAGTGTTCGTCAGTATCATGCATGAATGAGTTCTGAAGAGCGAATTATATTCCTTTTTCTTGTCGGTTTGACCTCACAATGCAAAATCAATAAAGCTGAAGGAAATTGGCAAGGCATTGGATGATGGTGGTCCTTCCGAGCAACTGAAACGGAGGTTCTCTACAGATTCCACTCCACCATCCTCCCAACAAGATTCACAAGACAACGCAAGGCTAGACAGTCAACGTAGCTATGTAGATGATGAGCACATCTCCCCTACTCCACCATCACAGGTGCTTGCTCTAACTTGGCACTATTATATGTGGTTGCATGTTGCGTATGATGTCTAGCTTGTATTGCTTCTAACTTTGTTGAATTGCATCTGCTTACTTTACACATAATGCCTGTGAATATGACATATGTTCCTGTTTCTAGAACATACTATATCTGATCACACGATGTTCTTACATCAGACTACTGTTCTTGCATATCCCGCATCAGTCATGTAGCGACCCGATCCGAATGGATCAAGTCTCTGTGCTTAAGTGTCATCCCTGGATCGGTATGCTGACACACACAGTACTCGAGGATTTATATCAGAGGTAAATCACATATATAAAGTAACGTAAATACTATTACCTCAATCCAAATAGCGGAAGTAACAAGGTTGTGGATTCCCATCAACACCAACGGCAAAGTTGAGTGTAGAAATCGTAACCCTAACGTATCACTTACTCGTCGTAAGAATCCTGCAACATGAAACGTTGCAGCCCGAAAATGGGTCAGCACATGGAATATGCTGGCAAATTCACACCATAGAGAAATGATGAACAAGGGCTATCACTACATGCATATATGGCTGGTGGAAAAGCTCTATGGTTATAATGTTTCTGCGAAAAGCCAAATTTTCCCTACTGCAAAGAATAGATTTTATTTAACTATCATGGTGGTTGTTAAACATTGAGAAGGTACCTCCAACTCAATCCCAATTAAGAACGTGATAAACCCAATCAAATTAAATTAAGTAGCATGATGATGAGATTCACATGATAATCCAAGAACTAGATACTCAAGATGTCCATAACCGGGGACACGGCTAACCATGATTAGTTTGTACACTCTGCAGAGGTTTGTGCACTTTTCCCCACAAGACTCGATCTCCTCCGTTGGATTTCTCGCACTGCATGGTGTTTGAGAAACGGATGACCGAGACACAGTCTTTCAGAAGCATTAACTCTAACCCTGGGTAGGCAGTACCAACCTACACCCCCTACATCTGCTAGCCTACCACTGGAAGAGGTCATGCAACATACTCAACTATGCTAGAGCCCATAATAGCTTGTGGCTGCACACGGAAGTTTCTAGCATGAATAATCTCATGATCCCTTTGAGCCTGGGTGGCGGTCCATAGGATGATCACACGGGTACTCCGGGATATCCAAAAATACATGCAACACTGGGTTCTCCAGGTGCCTCAATCCACCCAGATGTTTAGTTAAGTAGCCACCTTAAGTTGAACCATTAATTAACAATCTCACATCTGTCATGGAAATTCACTCAAACCCAATCCACGTCTACGAGCATAGCATAACAATATAAGCAAACGTAGAAGTAACTCCCAAAGGTTTGATAATAAACAGGGCAATAGGTTCCTACCTCATCAACTACTTCCCAATACCCACATGTTATCAATCCTACTCATGCAATGTTTGAGGGTTGAATCTAATGCATAAAAACTGGGTATGAAAGGGATATGATCAAAGTGTGAACTTGCCTGCAATGTTGATGAAGATGATTCGCACTCAACACTCTTGATAGATCTACTCGTCACACTCCGGTCAATCTATCGTAAGCAAGCAATGGTAACCACACATAAGCAATCACTCAGAAGATCAGAAAGAACGAAGAAGATACTTCGGAAAACACCAAAACCAAGCAATTAACTCTTGCAACATAAAACAATTTCTAACAGTACCAAAATTATATGAATTTGGCCTGATCAGAAAGTTTAGGTCAAGAGCTTCGATTAGCAAAAAGAATCAACTAAATCGGAGCTACGAAACTCAAGTTACGATCAAAAGAAGATTTAAATTCAAATCTGATGCAGGCGAGCGGCGAGGGGCGGCGGCGAGCGGCGGCTGCGACAGAGGGCGGCGTGGCAGCGAGCGGCGCGAGTGGCTGCGGGCGGCGCGGCGCGCGGTGCAGCGGCGGCGGCGAGATGCGGGAGCGGGCGGCGGCGCGTCGAGCAGAGAGGAGAGGGGCCCGGGGCGGCGCCCTTTATAGGTGGGGAGGGAGGCGCGACTTGGGGAAGGGGTAGGAGGAGGCCGGGGTGGCCACGGCGAGCGGCGGCGGCGGCTCAGACTCGGGGAGTCCCGGTCGGGGACGACGGGCGAGCTGGGCCGCGGCCTGGCTGGGTGCTGGGCCGGCCCAGTCAGGGAATTTTTTTTAAAATAATTTTGCACACAGAAGAAGTAAAATAAATGCAAATAAAATAAAATATAACATAGGCATATAATATATCTAAATTTTCAGAAAAAGATTTCCAACAACGTGGACATTTTTGTGAAGTCAAATAAAATCCTCACAAATTTACATAAAGCAAAGAGTGCTACTACCTTAATAAAATCCAATAAAAATAATTTTAAAAATACCAAAATGATTTCAAATTTATTTCTCTCCAATTTTCTGATGTAGGGAATCATTTTACCTTAATTTCCATATATTTTATTTTTGGAGAAAAATAATTTGAATAAAACTCAAATAACTCCAATATTGAAAATAATTTCAAAATGGATTTTAATTTTGAGTTTCTTTGAAACTCCCAACTCATATTTCATATATTTTGAAGAAGTCATTTTATCTTCTCTCGAGAAAATCATTGAGTTGCATAAAGTTTCAGAATTGGAAATAGTTTCAAATGAAATTCAAATATTTTCAACACCCCTTGTCATTTAAATAAATGGAAGAAGTCATGTCATCTTCTCTCCAGGGTTTTGTGATGAAAATAATTTGAATTCATGGAGATCATAAAAGAAAAATGAAAGTTTGGGAAAGTCCTTTTATTCCCTCTCATTTAACTTTCAAAAAGTTTCGAATTTCACTCACTTTCAGTCAATCAATCAAACAATCAATCAAAACTATCTATTTATTATAACATTCTGAAATTTAGAATTTTGGGATGTTACAAACTACCACCCTTAAAATGAATCTCGTCCTCGAGATTCGGAGAGGCTAGCAAGAAATAGGTTAGGGTTTGGGGTCTTCTGAAAATCCATCGATTAACACAGGGGGTCTAGGGTGCTACCACCCTTAGAAACATCGTTACGGTTCCACCAAAACTCGTATACTCCATCCTTATTGTTGACAGTGTTGGTCTTCTCAGATCGTAAGGATAATGGGCTCTTCCGGTAGTGGCATAACCTTTTTCCTCAATTCTTCTGTATCCTTTCATCTTGGTATGGTTCTTCAGAGACTGGGTCTTCTTAGCTGACGGGTCTGGCGCCAAAACTAAACAACTATCGATATCTCATGGTGGTCAACGATTTTATGGTTTCTTCTGCAGGAAATGGGTCTGGTTGATCCTCACCGTATAACCTACGATTGGCAACAACTGCCGTGTACAAGGGAAACATTCTTATACCATTCTAAGGTTCAAACAAGGTTTAATACCGTAGTCTCTCTACTATAGGTAAGTCACTCAGATTTACCATCCTGTATAGCAAAGCGAACAATAAGAGTAAGTCGGTATGGTGATCAATCCATCCCGCACCCAAATCATTACCTTGTACATGGTTTAGCAAATCTCGCATTCTAACACTCGGTCATCCTCACAAACATTGCAGAATTTCTCTTGTCAACGTACCAAGTTCGGATAAATCCATGGATTCTGCAAGCCAAACAAACATCTATCGTTCCTTCCAAAACCTCAGGTTTTGCATAACTCCTATAAGATCGTTTGTCGATAAAATCGTAACTTCTTCCAGGGTTTTTCCTTCAGCAACAATGTGCTTGCTTCTTGGCAGGTCCTGGGGCCTGTGGGTTATGGCCCATCTCATCACTTGTAAACCTTGAACTCATCATCGGGCAACTGATCCTTATTCCAACATCCAACTTCCTAGTATTCTTAAATCCATCCAATTGTACTGTCTTCCTTCCTTCTATTGGCACCAAACTAGGACATGATTACTCAGACTCTTCATGGAATTTCCATTGATCCATATTTCCAACATCATACCTCCTTTATATCCAATAGTACTTCATCTCTTCATCCTCGGGGGATATCCCACATACCGAGATAAAACTTATACTTTATGAAGTCCATACTCCACTTCGTGGAACATCATTATCCTTTCCAGGGTCAAGCGTCCTTACAGGGGAATATTGGCCATCTCTGCATGGCACTTCTTCAACTGGGAAACGTGAAACACATCATGAACTCCTGACAGTCCTTCGGGTGACTCCAGCTTGTTGGCCACTTCTCCCATACGCTCCAAAACTCGGTATGGTCCTACAAATCTCGGGGCTAACTTTCCCTTAACTCCAAATAGTTTAACTCCTCGCAGAGGGGACACACGAAGACATGCTCTATCTCCAATTTCATAGACTACCTCCTTGCGCTTTTGAGTCTGCATAACTCTTCTGCCTAGACTGAGCTACCTTCAGTCTATCTCGAATCAACTTAACATTCTCTTCTGACTCCTTGATCACATTTGGTCCAAACAACTGACGGTCTCTAACTTCATCCCACATCAACGGTGTCTGGCTCCTTCTCCCATACAAAGCTTCAAAAGGGGCCATCTTCAAACTGGCTTGGTAACTGTTGTTGTATGAGAACTCCGCGTAAGGTAGCTTATCATCCCTACTAGATCCATAATCTAGCGCACACGCTCTCAACATGTCCTCCAGAGTCTGATTGACTCTCTCGGTCTATCCATCTGTCCGCGGATGAAAGGCGTTACTGAACTCTAGCCTAGTACCCAAAGTCTGGTGCAGCTGATTCCAAAACTTTGAGGTAAACTGTGTTCCTCTATCTGATACGATGGTCCTCGGAACTCCATGCAGACATACAATCCTGGTCAAATATATCTTGGCCAACTTCGCACTTGTATCGGTGGTTTTTACTGGGATAAAGTGAGCCACTTTGGTCAAGCGAATCAACTACTACCCAGATAGAATCATATCCCGTTCGGGTTCTGGAAAATCCGGTAATGAAATCCATGCCAAGCTTATCCCACTTCCATTCGGGTATCAGTATAGGCTGTAGTAATCCTGCGGGATTCTGATGCTCTGCCTTTACTCTCTGGCATACATCACCTACGACTACATACTCCGCAATATCCTTCTTCATACTTGTCCACCCGAAACGCTCCTTCAAATCCAAATACATCTTGGTGTTTCCAGGGCGGATCGAGTATGGTGAGTCATGAGCCTCCTGAAGTATTAACTTCCTGATCTCTGCATTATTGGGTATGGGTACACTATCCTCAAACCATAAGGTGTCGTGCTCATCCTTACGAAAATCTTTGGCCTTTCCTTTGCTCATTCTCACTTTTATCTCGGCAATCTCTTTTTCATCCTTCTGAGCTTCACGAATTTTTCTCAACAATGTAGACTGAACTTCCATTGCTGCAACAAAACCTTTGGGAACAATCTCCAACCGAAGTTCCCTGCGATTCTCTGCTAACTCCTTTGGTAATCCTCCGCTTATGAGGGTATTCGTCCTTGTTTTCTTTATGGTTGTGTCCTATTTCTCCACAAAGCTTGTATGCACAAGGTTTCTTCATATCCTTTCCATATGGCCTCAATTTCTGGGACACAAGCCAAGACTTTGGCAAAGTCAACTTAAATTCTTTCCAAGTGGTTACTCCTTGCCATCCCTTGATGGTTTGGTACATCCTCCACCAAGTAGCAGCACCTCTTTCAAAACATTGAAGAGCATGCTGGGTCATATCCTTTCCAGCTATAGGGTTATTCTCCATGTGATCCTCCATGTTCTGAATCCATCGGTCCGTCTCCAATTGACTTATCGGTCCAGAAAATACAAGCTCATCTTCATTCATCCTCTATTGGGTCCATGGGTTTGGGGTGGGATAAGAGAGATCGAGAGGGATGCACACAATACTAACAATAGTTTTGAAGAGACAAGTTTTTATTGTGGCTGTCGGAAAAACAACAAACAAATGACAGCTCACAAATGCCGCATCTAACGTAGGTATAACAGGGGTTTGGTCTTCTAAAGGTCAAAAAATCTTCAACGTCATCAAACTCTTCAAGTCTTGTTCATGCCTCCAATGGCTTCTTCCGATCATGCTTGTCCTTCTCAAGTTCTTTTGCCAAATCATCTATGTTGACGCGAAGTCTCTCGTGACGTCCTTTAATATTTCTGGAGTTGCGCTCCAACTTCTGGGTCTCAACATCCTTGACATGAACCATGATCCTACTGTCCTTCAGTTCCTGATGAGTCTTTGATGTCTCGAGGTTTTGCTCCTCCATCATGGCTACTTTCAACTTCTGGGTCCTGAGTTCTTCACGAAACGCTTACTTGTCGAATACTGCTTCCTGAAGGTTCATCTTTAAACTTCCTGATGTAATGCTCCAGATCCTGGTGATACACCAGCTAAGGTTAAGACTTCGTCTTGCTGGTAGGTGCTCCATCAGCCTTCTACCATCCAATCCTACCATGCATATGCATGCTTAACTCAGCACGGTGACAATAGCATAAGCGGGCGATAACATCATGGACAGTCGTATTTCTGCTCTTGTCATTTCCATGAGCTATCTCTCCATAGTTGTTATCTCCTGCCTTAGGGTTTTCCTTGACAGAACTTTGAGTTTTTAACTCTCCATGCTCTGGTCTTTCTCCGATACACCTTGATCTCAGGTATTGACGGCTTCCATAGTCTGCCAAGTTCCATAAGGGTAACCTTCCTAGGTCATACACATCTGGCAATTCTTCAGGGCCTTCAAATTCTCCCAGTCTTCGGAGTCTTCAACCGTTGTAGTTTCCATTATCATAATGCACGGTAAAATCCTCTTCATTCCGAATGGTCTTAGTTGTCCGATATCTTGTACTTCTTGAAGTGGTCTTATCCGTCGAATCTTCATGTGGTCAAAAGGGGAAAGGGGTATGGTCTCACTAAAGGGAATATTTGAATAAGCTTAGAAGAGAAGAGAGGTAAAAGATCTTTTTGAAAAAGAAAGTTTTAGAGAAAAAAATCTTTTCCTATGGGCTTGCCAGTTTCTAGGGTCACGTCCTACAGTCAACATGTGCTCTGATACCATCTTGTAGCGACCCGACCCGAATGGATCAAGTCTCTGTGCTTAAGTGTCATCCCTGGATCGTTATGCTGACACACACAGTACTCGAGGATTTATAACAGAGGTAAATCACATATATAAAGTAACGTAAATACTATTACCTCAATCCAAATAGCGGAAGTAACAAGGTTGTGGATTCCCATCAACACCAACGGCAAAGTTGAGTGTAGAAATCGTAACCCTAACGTATCACTTACTCGTCGTAAGAATCCTGCAACATGAAACGTTGCAGCCCGAAAACGGGTCAGCACATGGAATATGCTGGCAAATTCACACCATAGAGAAATGATGAACAAGGGCTATCACTACATGCATATATGGCTGGTGGAAAAGCTCTATGGTTATAATGTTTTTGCGAAAAGCCAATTTTTCCCTACTGCAAAGAATAGATTTTATTTAACTATCATGGTGGTTGTTAAACATTGAGAAGGTACCTCCAACTCAATCCCAATTAAGAACGTGATTAACCCAATCAAATTAAATTAAGTAGCATGATGATGAGATTCACATGATAATCCAAGAACTAGATACTCAAGATGTCCATAACCGGGGACACGGCTAACCATGATTAGTTTGTACACTCTGCAGAGGTTTGTGCACTTTTCCCCACAAGACTCGATCTCCTCCGTTGGATTTCTCGCACTGCATGGTGTTTGAGAAACGGATGACCGAGACACAGTCTTTCAGAAGCATTAACTCTAACCCTGGGTAGACAGTACCAACCTACACCCCCTACATCTGCTAGCCTACCACTGGAAGAGGTCATGCAACATACTCAACTATGCTAGAGCCCATAATAGCTTGTGGCTGCACACGGAAGTTTCTAGCATGAATAATCTCATGATCCCTTTGAGCCTGGGTGGCGGTCCATAGGATGATCACACGGGTACTCCGGGATATCCAAAAATACATGCAACACTGGGTTCTCCAGGTGCCTCAATCCACCCAGATGTTTAGTTAAGTAGCCACCTTAAGTTGAACCATTAATTAACAATCTCACATCTGTCATGGAAATTCACTCAAACCCAATCCACGTCTACGAGCATAGCATAACAATATAAGAAAACGTAGAAGTAACTCCCAAAGGTTTGATAATAAACAGGGCAATAGGTTCCTACCTCATCAACTACTTCCCAATACCCACATGTTATCAATCCTACTCATGCAATGTTTGAGGGTTGAATCTAATGCATAAAAACTGGGTATGAAAGGGATATGATCAAAGTGTGAACTTGCCTGCAATGTTGATGAAGATGATTCGCACTCAACACTCTTGATAGATCTACTCGTCACACTCCGGTCAATCTATCGTAAGCAAGCAATGGTAACCACACATAAGCAATCACTCAAAAGATCAGAAAGAACGAAGAAGATACTTCGAAAAACACCAAAACCAAGCAATTAACTCTTGCAACATAAAACAATTTCTAACATTACCAAAATTATATGAATTTGGCCTTATCAGAAAGTTTAGGTCAAGAGCTTCGATTAGCAAAAAGAATCAACTAAATCGGAGCTACGAAACTCAAGTTACGATCAAAAGAAGATTTAAATTCAAATCTGATCTAATTCAAATTTTAAAATTTCAAAAACATGTTTGAGTTGGATTACTGGATAGAGGGGATCGTAACGAAGAAGTGGGCGTTGGTTTCATTGGTTTTGGACTAACGAGTAAAAAGTAGTGACTGATTGAAGTACAGGGACTAGTTTGTGAAGAAATATTATCACGAATAGGTCCCTGGCCGAAATAAAATAAAACAAAAAGGCTATTTAGCGAACGTTCGCTACCAAGGGCTTATCAAACGAACAGTGCGCCAGATAGAAAAAAAACGAACGGAGTCGGATCCGTTGGATTGAGATCCGACGGCCGAGATTAGGGCGGGGTGGTTACCACGGCGGCGGCGAGATCCGGCGATGTCGGTGGCGGTTCCGGCGACGAGGCGAGACGCGGGCGGTGGCGCAGGCGAGCGGCGAGGGGAGGCGGCGAGCGGCGGATGCGACAGAGGGCGGCGCGGCAGTGGCGCAGGCGACGGCAGCGAGCGGCGCGTGTGGCGGCGGGCGGCACGGCGCGCAGTGCACCGGCGAGATGCGGGAGCGGGCGGCGGCGCGTCGAGCAGAGAGGAGAGGGGCCCAGGGCGGCGCCCTTTATAGGTGGGGAGGGAGGCGCGGCTTGGGGAAGGGGTAGGAGAAGGCCGGGGCGGCCACGGCGAGCGGCGGTGGCGGCTCGGACTCGGGGAGTCCCGGTCGGGGACGACGGGCGAGCTGGGCCGCGGCCTGGCTGGGTGCTGGGCCGGCCCAGTCGGGGAATTTAAAAAAAAAAATTTGCACACAGAAGAAGTAAAATAAATGCAAATAAAATAAAATATAACATAGGCATATAATATATCGAAATTTTCAGAAAAAGATTTCCAACAACGTGGACATTTTTGTGAAGTCAAATAAAATCCTCACAAATTTACATAAAGCAAAGAGTGCTACTACCTTAATAAAATCCAATAAAAATAATTTTAAATACCAAAATGATTTCAAATTTATTTCTCTCCAATTTTTTGATGTAGGGAATCATTTTACCCTAATTTCCATATATTTTATTTTTGGAGAAAAATAATTTGAATAAAACTCAAATAACTCCAATATTGAAAATTATTTCAAAATGGATTTTAATTTTGAGTTTCTTTGAAACTCCCAACTCATATTTTATATATTTTGAAGAAGTCATTTTATCTTCTCTCGTGAAAATCATTGAGTTGCATAAAGTTTCAGAATTGGAAATATTTTCAAATGAAATTCAAATATTTTCAACACCCCTTGTCATTTAAATAAATGGAAGAAGTCATGTCATCTTCTCTCCAGGGTTTTGTGATGAAAAGAATTTGAATTCATGGAGATCATAAAAGAAAAATGGAAGTTTGGGAAAGTCCTTTTATTCCCTCTCATTTTACTTTCAAAAAGTTTCAAATTTCACTCACTTTCAGTCAATCAATCAAACAATCAATCAAAACTATCTATTTATTATAACATTCCAAAATTTAGAATTTTGGGATGTTACAAGTCACTTATGATAAGGCACCTTTAAGTCGCCACTGTGATATTGGTTGTGTCTTGCATATGATTTCTAGCATGTACTGCTTCTAATTTGTTGAAACGCCATATAGTTTGAACTTGGCAGAGTGATATTGGTTGCATCTTTCATATGGTGTCTAGCTTGCAGTGCTTCTAATTTGTTGAAATGCCTTCTGCTTAGTTACCACATCGTAGGTGTGAATATGTCACGCCATCCCGTTTTTCATACATATTCCATCCTCGCATCATGTGTTTGCCTTTCATCCAAGTAGTGTTCGTCAGTATCATGCATGAATGAGTTCTGAAGAGCGAATTTTATTCCTTTTTCTTATTGGTTTGACTTCACAATGCAAAATCATTACAGCTGAAGGAAATTAGTCCGGCAGTGGATGATGGTGGTCCTTCGGAGCAACTCAAATAGGGGGTCTCTACAGATTCTACTCCGCCATCCTCCCAACAAGATTCGCAAGACAACACAAGGCTGGACAGTCAACGTAGCTGTGTAGATGATGAGCACATCTCCCCTACTCCACCATCACAGGTGCTTGCTCTAACTTGGCACTATTATATGTGGTTGCATGTTGCGTATGATGTCTAGCTTGTATTGCTTCTAACTTTGTTGAATTGCATCTGCTTACTTTACACATAATGCCTGTGAATATGGCACGTGTTCCTGTTTCTAGAACATACGTGTACATGATGAGCACATCTCCCCTACTCCACCATCACAGGTGCTTGCTCTAACTTGGAACTGTTATATGTGGTTGCGTTTTCCGTATGATGTCTAGTTTGTATTGCTTCTGATTATGTTGAATTGCATCTGCGTAGCTTACAACTTATACCTGCAACGATCACTTACCCATAAGACACATTTAACTTGGCACTGTGATGTAGGTTGCATCTTGCATTGTCTTCTAGCTTATACTGCTCCTAATTTCTTGAAATGGCACTTACGGCGAGACACTTTTTACCTGATAGAGTGATATTGGTTGCATGTTCATATGGTGCCTAGCTTTCATTTCTTCTAATTTAGTTGAAATGCCTTCCGCTTACTGTTTTTTCATACATATTCCATCCTCCTATCGTACGTTTGAATATGAAATGCTGTCTTTTTTGTATATATTCCATCCTCCTATCCTGCGCTTGCCTTACATCAAAGTAGTGTTCGTCTGTATCATGCATCAACCAGTTATGTAGAGCTAATTTTATTCATCTTCTTGTGGTTTTGACTTCATAAGGCAATATCAGAAAATAGGAAGGAAAAGAGTAAGTTAGGGGATGTTGGTGGTCCTCCGCACCGATGCAAACAGAGACTCTCTAGATTTGACACTGCTACTGCTAATGAAGTTGAAGTCCCAAGTCTACATGATGAATTCATCTCCTGTACTCCACCATTGCAGGTGCTTGATCTAAGTTGACAGTGTGATAATTGGTTTCATGTTGCATATGTTGTCTAGCCTGTATTTCTTTTATTTTGATTAAATTGCACCTGCTGAGTTTATACGTTATACATGTGCATATGACATGGCTTTCTGTGTCTAGAATACACTGCATCTATCTATCATACCATGTTCTTACATCAAAGTACTGCTGTTGTGTATCCCGCATCAGTCACTCATGATTGGACGCTTTTAACATGGCAGTTTGATAGTGGTTGCATCTTGCATTGATTTCTATGTTGTATTGCTTCTAATTTTTCTAATTGCCACTTATGACAAGACACTTTTAACTTCACAGAGTAATATTGGTTGCATCTTTCATATGGTGTCTAGCTTGCATTACTTCTATTCTCTTGAAAATCCTTCTGCTTAGTTTACACATCGTAGCTGTGAATATGTCATGCCGTCCTGTTTTTCTTACATATTCCATCCTCATATGGTTGTCTTACATCAAAGTATTGATTGTCTGTATCATGCATTAATGAGTTTTGAAGAGCGATTTTATTCTTTTGTGTTGTGGGTACGGGTTGACATGGCAAAGTCAAAAAAGAGCAAGGAAAATAATATAGTAGGGAGTGGTGTTACTCGTCGGGTGAAATGGAAAAGGATCCGCCGTCCAGATCCTGCTGGTACTTATAGTGGAGTAGAAGGTCCAAGTCCACCGGCTAAATCTACAAACACAGTATCACCTGCTCCACCAGCTGCAGCATCCGCTTCAACTGTACCAGCATCTCAAGAAGTTACTCGTTCGTTTGCTCCGGAACTGTCCAGTTCCCAAGCTGCCTTCACACCTAACACTACTTCTGAAGCACTGCTAACACAACAGGACTTGGCAAGATCAGATGAACCTCATGAGCATCAACACCAAGACGGTACCTGACCGAGTCAAGTTGCAGTTGCATGCTCCTTTATATGTACTCTCACAGTTTGATGTACACTAACACTTTCCATATTCATTGTTGAACTAGCACCACGGCGCAAGCGGAAACAAACATCAGGGATAATGCTTGACAGATTAACAAAATCTAAAGGAGGAAGAATGGAGATCCATTTTGAGGCAGGTTTAAAAAGGCCACGTGATGCTACAGAGTCAGCCAAGTTAGTATCAGAGGCAGCCGTTGCCGTTAGGTGTCATGCACGTATCCTCCCAACGTGGATCCAGTACAGGAATGAGAAAGACAATACCCAGTTTAACACCTTCCTTGACCATTTATCCATAAGTAATGTTATTCATCGCAATTAGTAATATTGTCTTGCTCTGTCCCATACTTTCTAGCTCCCTCCTAATAAGACTCACATTCTTTTTTCAACAGATGAGGTTCAAGTTGGATCCGAAAGATGATGCAACTAAACAAGCATGCACTCATGTTTTTTAGCCTGCTCTGCGACATTATCGGTACCACCTTAGAAAATCTCACTTTGAAGGCAAGGCTAACAGTGAAATCGCCCAAACATCTCCAGTGGAATATATTACAGATGAAGACTGGACAACCCTCGTTAAACACTGGTCTGATCCAAAGTATCAGGTAGGCTATATGTATTTGATCAGACCACATATTGAACTTGTATTTATGTATGTGCCTTACAAGTGTATCTTCTTCTAGGATAACTGTTTGAAGAACAAGACCAACCGTTCTAAAGTGAAATTCCAACAGACAACAGGATCTCGTAGCTATATTGCACACTGCGAGGCTCTTGTAAATAGCTGCTACTTCCTTCTTTTTTCTGTGCCATATTATCGTATCTATATTGACTTGTTCCAAATACAGAGGAAAGCCTGTGCCGACCAAAAAGAACCTGAACCGAATGCAGTGCAAATCTTCAAGGATTGCCACACCAACAAGATGAAGGGCATGAGCACACCAGTTCAAGCCGCTGTTGTAAGTCCTTACTCCTCCTGCCTTTGAACTGATTGGTACTGTGATGTGTTCATTTAACTACTTGGTTTGCAGCCAATGTCAGTTACTCTGTTCACTTTTATACACAGTTGTCTTAATGTATCATTTCACCTTACATGGTTTAAAAGAGATGAAGGATACTCTTTTGGTCTTGATCTGTAATCTAGTTGTTATGTTCACGTGCGCACACAGTGATAAAATAGCCTGTTTGTTTTATAGCTGTTTGCCCATGATATGAATGATGTCATACTATGTTCATCCTACTTTAAACCATGACTCTTTATCCTTAGATGTCAACGAATGTGAGGAAATAGACAATACAGTAGGCATGCTACATGGACATATGTTCCGAAAGTGATTTTATTATGTAGTTGGCACTGCAATACATGGTAATGTATTACAGTAGTTCACCAAAATAAGTTATGTATAAACGTGTAACCTACTTTGTTTGTTTTTGTCTCATTAGTAACTTATCTGGTACACTAATCTACAAGTTCAAACTTTCAGGAAGCTATGGAACAAATGATTGAACAGCCACAACCACCTGAAGGTGACGAGGCTACCACAGGCACAATGTCACCTCTTGCTGCAGTGCGTCAGTATCTCTCCACTAACAGTGCCAAAAGCACCTTCCCGCGTCATTCTGGTTGGTTGTCAAGGTAACCTTGTCCAAATCGCCTACTAAACAAAATCTTCCTGCTAGACAGAGTGATATATCTGCGCTCCAGACACAAGTCCAATCCCTAATGGACGTCATTTTGGAAACAAGAATAGTGGTTGACAAATGTCGTCAAGATATGAATGGTTTTGAAACTAGACTATCAGACATTCGCTTCGTTGTTCAAGAGCAATGGCAGAAAAAAGGTGAAGATCGTGCTGTTCCATCAGATTCTACATCCTGAAACATTAGCACTCAGGTCAAATGATCTGTGCTTCTATAGATCTGATGGTGCTTTTATCTGCAACGACTGTAAACTTTATGCCAACATGCATTTTGTTGTATGGTTGGAATTTATTTTGTTGTGATACAACATTTATGATGCTGCCAAAGGCTGCAGTAATTACGACACTATTTTTGTATAGTGTAGGTTTATCTTAGTAATGTATTCAGCCGAAAGCTTCGTAGGAGCCCAACATGCCAACATTCGTCGGGCCCATTCCAATTGGGCTAAAAACGATTATGAGCCGAAATTTGCATGTAGCCCACTAAAAATATCTGGGCCTAAATCAGCATAAGCTTTCATATTTTTCTGGTAGGCCTATGCCCATAGTGGGCCTTTAACAGGCCTAAACATAATTTGGGCCCTCAGTAACAATAGGCCGTTTACAGGTGTAAATATCTCGAGCCCATAAAAAACATGGGCCTTTAATAGACCGAAAGTGAGATTGGGCCCTGGTTGTGCCAAATAACCCACTCGGCTTAGCAGGCCGAAATGGTGGCCCATTTACGATGCAGATCTTTCCCAGGCCGAAATTCGGACGGGCCGTAAATGCGCCGACCTAATACACGGCCTTTAACAGGCCGGAAGTTCAGTCGGGCTAGATTATCGTCATTTTTATATGGGCCGTTAATGGGCCCGATGTGACGTTGGGCCACATATGGCCCATGGATTTCGTCCGACGTTAACAGGCCGAAAATCACAACAGGCCGAAAGTGGCCCAAATCTATAGTGGGCCTCTAACAGGCCAAATGTCAAACATGGCCGAATATGACCCAAATCCTTCACAGTCGTTTATGGGCCGAAAGTTTCAATGGCCTGTAAATGGGCCCAAATGAAGCAGGACCTTTAACAGGCCGGAAATACACAGGGCCGTAATTCGGCCCATATACTTAGCGGACTGTTAACGGGCCAGAAGTGACCATGGGCCGCGATGATGACAAGTTTAGGACAGACCATTGACGGGCCGATTTGACACTAGCCGTACGGGCCTTAACTGAGAATGTTGGGCCTTTAGCTGGGCCGGCCCATTATGGTCTGCAAAATCTTGTGGGCCTTTAGCTGGGCTGGCCCATTGTGGTCCGCTAAATCTTGTGGGCCTTTAGCTGGGCCGGCCCATTATGGTCCGCTAAATCTTGTGGGCCTTTAGTTGGGCCGGCCCATTTAAACTTTATGGGCCACTTTTGGGCCCGTCCACGTGTCAACATATCATAGGCCCATCTTGATCGTTGGATGCGTGACACCTGTGCCAACGCGTGGTTCTGTCGGCCAATGAGAATTTTACACGTGGAAAATCGGCATTGGTCGTGGCTGTTAGCGGGTTATCGGATCCAAATCCGGACCCGATAACTTAACGGCGTCCTGTTACGGTGGATGCAACATGTCGGCCACCCTTGACGAAAGCACTTCTATGACGCGCGATTTATCATCATGGAAGTGGACACTTCCGTGATGATAATTTTGGTAATGTCATGGAAGACTTCTACGATAGCACAGGTATGACTATCTTGATTCTGTCATAAAATCGTCATGGATGTACATGCATGACAAAAAACGCGACCTACTGTGACAAACACGTATCATCACGGAAGTGTATTTTTTTTGTAGTGTAAAGGCATTGGCTAGGATGCATATTGTGAGGATTGTCATTATCGCTGAACTTCATTAGAGAATTTACCACTACCACCTTAGGCAGTGGTGGTGTATTAAGCCCATGTATTTCTTCAATAGGAGGTAAATGTTTAACATCCTCAGCTTTAATACCTTTTTCCTTGATAGATTTCTTTGCCTCTTGCATATCTTCAGGACTGAGATATAATATACCCCTCTTCTTCGGAGTGGGTTTAGCCGGTGGTTCAGGAAGAGTCCAATCATCATAATTTTTCAATATGTTATTCAATAATTCTTCAGCTTGTCCAACAGTTCGTTCCCTGAAAACACAACCAGCACAACTATCTAGGAAGTCCCTAGAAGCATCGGTTAGTCCATTATAGAAGATATCAAGTATTTCATTTTCTTAAGAGGATGATCAGGAAAAGCATTAAGTAACTGGCAAAGCCTCCCCCAAGCTTGTGGGAGACTCTCTTCTTTAGTTTGCACAAAGTTAAATATTTCCTATAAGGCAGCTTGTTTCTTATGAGCAGGAAAATATTTTTCAGAGAAGTAATAAATCATGTCCTGGGGACTACGCGCACAACCAGGAGTAAGAGTATTGTACCAAGCTTTAGCATCACCCTTTGATGAGAAAGGAAATAATTTGAGAATAAAGTAATAGCGATTTTTCTCATCATGAGGAAAAAGGGTGGCTATATCATTCAACTTAGTAAGATGTGCCACAACAGTTTCAGTTTCATAACCATGGAAAGGATCAAATTCAACCAAAGTAATTAACTATGGGTCGACAGAGAATTCATAATCCTTATCATCAATAAAGATAGGTGCAGTAGCAAACTTAGGATCACATTTCATTCTAGCATTCAGAGATTTTTCTTTATACTTGCATAATAATTTCTCTAGATCATCTCTATCCCTACAAGCAAGAATATCTCTAGTTGTCTCCTCATTCATAACATAACCTTCCAGTACCTTAGGCAATTCATATCTAGGAAGGCTAGTTCTAGCAGGTGTTTCAGGAGTTCCAGTTTCAAGCTCATCATCAGATTCAACAACATCATGTTGTATTACTCTAGCAATTTGTTCATTAAGAAATTCACCAAGTGGCACATCATCATTATCAAGCAAGGTACTAGCATCATCATAAGCATCATTCATAGTAGAAGTAGCATCATAAAAAACTTACGACATATTAGAATTGATAGCATGTGGTGGTGTTGCAAGTCTACTTATTACAGAAGGTGAATCTAAAGCAGAACTGGATGGCAGTTCCTTACCTCCCCTCGTCTTAGATGGATAAATCTTAGTCTTTGGATCCTTCAGATTCTTCATAGTGATAATATGATAATAATCCCAAGTGACTCAACAAATATAGCTATGCTCCCCGGCAACGGCTCTAGAAAAAGGTCTTGATAACCCACAAGTATAGGGGATCGCAACAATTTTCGAGGGTAGAGTATTCAACCCAAATTTATAGATTTGACACAAGGGGAGCCAAAGAATATTTGAAGGTATTAGCAGCTGAGTTGTCAATTCAACCACACCTGGAGATTAATTATCTGTAGAAAGTAATCAATAGCAAAGTAATATGATAGTTTTGATAGTAGTGACAACAGTAACGGTAATGGTAACAGTGATAGCAGTACTTTTGTAGCAAGTGTAACAATGATGATAGCAGTAGTAACTTAGCAAAAACAATATAAGATAACTTCGTAGGCAGCGGATCGGTGACTTGTTGGATGATATTCATCATGTCACAGTTATAACATAGGGCGATACAGCACAAGCTCCAGTTCATCGATATAATGTAGGCATGTATTCCGTAAATAGTCATACGTGCTTATGGAAAGAACTTGCATGACATATTTTGTCCTACCCTACCGTGGCAGCAGGGTCCATATTGGAAACTAAGGGATATTAAGGCCTCCTTTTAATAGAGAACCGAAACAAAGCATTAACACATAGTGAATACATGAACTCCTCAAACTATGGTCATCACCGAGAGTGGGCCCGGTTATTGTCACTCTGGGGTTGCCGGATCATAACACGTAGTAGGTGACTATAACTTGCAAGATCGGATCTAAAACATGGATATAATGATCATAACATAAACGGTTCAGATTTGAGTTCATGGCACCCAAGCCCAAAGTGACAAGCATTAAGCATAGCAAAGTCATGGCAACATCAATCTAAGAACATAGTGGATACTAGGGATCAAGCCCTAACAAAACTAACTCGATTACATGATGAATCTCATCCAATTCCTCACCGACCAGCGAGCCTATGAAGGAATTACTCACTCCCGGTGGGGAGCATCATGGAATTGGCGATGGAGAAGGGTTGGTGATGACGAAGAACGAAGATCCCCCTCTCCGGAGCCCCAAACGGACTCCAGATCTGGCCTCCCAATGAAGAACAGGAGGTGACGGCGGCTCCGTCTCGTGGATCACGATAATTCTTTCTGCTTGATTTTTCTGGAAAAATAGGATTTCCTAGCGTCGTTTTTAGGGTCTGCAGGGCTACCAGGTGGGGACAACCCACCTGGGCGTGCCAGGAGAGGGGGGCGCGCCCTGGTGGGTTGTGCCCACCCAGGGGCCCCTCTCTGGTAGGTCTTGGCTCCAGAAATTCTTATATATTATATAAAAATTCCTCGCAAAGTTTTGTTCCATTCCGAGAACTTTTATTACTCCACAAAAACAACACCATGGTAGTTTTGCTAAAAACAGCGTCAG
This sequence comes from Triticum aestivum, assembly GCF_018294505.1. Classification (NCBI taxonomy): domain Eukaryota; kingdom Viridiplantae; phylum Streptophyta; class Magnoliopsida; order Poales; family Poaceae; genus Triticum; species Triticum aestivum. The sequence goes on from NC_057802.1 coordinate 258,534,988, forward strand.
TCCGGGGTTAGTTTCATTCAAATCATGCAAATTAGAGTCCAAAACAAGAGGAAAAGCGTTAGGAAAAGTAGATACGCTGGAGATGTGTCAACGGCCAGCTTGGGGGCTGTTCCGATGGCGACAGTATTCCGGAGCCCTATGAGCAGCCGAATAGGGTTGCGATTTTCATGGCCGGCGCACAGCCGGCGCTCGGCTCAACGACCGCCGCGGCTATGACCTCCAGCTCAATGGCTGCGGCGACGGCTAGTGCAAGGGGCACTGCACACCTGCCGGCTCAAGTTCTGACAGAGTTATTGAAGGCTTTGGCGACTTTGATGGGGGTGGAGGTGACCCCAGACAACCAGGAACAACATAAGGTGGATGTGGCGAAGTTACGAGATGAGATAGCTCAAGCCAAGGAAGAGCTGGCAGCTGAGAACGCCAGGATGGCCATGGAGCAAGCTGTTTTGGATGCTCAGACACAACAAATTCAGGCAGAATCGTTCCGGCTCACCTTGGATCAAAACGCTTCAAATGCCATCATGAGAAGGAGGCACCAGAGTCGTTTACCTCCGGTTTACAATGCGAGAAACCTCTTCAACACGCCTGGGGCAGGGACCAGTGATCTGCCTGTGGTGAACCAGGCAGTAGAGGCGCCCGTGACCGGAGCGCCAGTTCAGCCGTGCACTATGGATCCGCCTCGTTTGGATGTGACTCCGCCTCAGCATGTTCCGACACCGCCAGGTCATTATTCTAACCCTTTGGATAACATGATCGCTGCGGCAACATGATTGGCGGCTCTCCCAGTTGAAGGCGAGTCTCCATCTGCGATAGAGACGCGGAGGGCCAGAGAACTTCTTCATACAGCCGTGGATCAACAGGCGGCTTATTCGTATAGCCATGAACGGATTCACTCAACCCCTCATCCAAGAAGGAGTTACAGCAGGCACATTGAGTCGCCATCAGTTTCAAGCAGTGAGCAGCATCATAACCAGCCTCGTAGGCATGACCCGGGATGCGGTGGTGTTGATGCTTAGACTTTGGTGGATCAGGGCAGGGCGCGTCGGGAGGCTGAGCTGGCGGCTCAACAGCAATCTTCGATTTATCCATCAGCATCGGTGGAGGCAGGAGTGACCTCTAGAACCTTGGGTGTGCAATGTTTAGTGTCGGCTCTGCGTAACGAGCATTTGCCTAAGGATTTCAAGGGTCCTCGTAAGGTGCCTAATTACACGGCAGATCAGCCCCCTGAAGCTTGGATTGAGAGCTATGAGATGGCCATGGACATGCTGGATGTTAGTGATGCTGCATGTGCTAAGTATTTCACCATGATGTTGGATGGACCGGCTCGTAGTTGGTTGAAAGGGCTGCCCGCTAACACTACTAGGGAAAACCTTATACACAGAATCTTAGCAGCAGCGCGGTTTAAAAACAGACGCTACTGCTAATTAGCAGTAGCGAGCTTCAGAAAACAGCGCTACTAATAGCACGGTAGCAGTAGCAGTCTAGGTGAAACAAGCGCTACTACTATAATTGCCACGGCGTTGCCCCCAGGCTAGATATAGTAGTAGCGCCCTTCCGTGGACGCGCTACTGCTAAAGTACTTAGTAGCAATGTTTTTCTTCAAAACACACTACTGCTAAGTATTGCACCTAATTAAGTTTAGTCCCATACTACTAAGCGAACAAGGTGTTTACCACCTTAAATATGTTACTTCTCAAACTATCTCGAGCACTTGGTCTTCATTGAACTATATGTGTAGGATTTGTGGCTGCAATATGAATCTTCACCAGTGCCTATACAGGTACTATGAGGATTCATGTTGACTATTTAGATTCTACACAAAAAGATCAATGATGACCAATGTATATATTTGAAGTTTTTACATGCTTAGAATTAGCAGTAGCGTTTTTCAGGGCAAAGCGCTACTGATATTATAAAACAGAAAGGAATAGCTGTAGCGCGTTTCGCTTGACACGCTATAGCTAACTTAGCTATAGCGTGTTCCGGCAAAACACGCTGCTGCTAGTTTGACTTAACCCCCGGCCGCGCGGGCTCAAAATTTCGCTATGTCCTTCCCCTCCACTTCCCCCTCTCCCCCAACTGCTCCATCGCCGCCGTCGCCCTGCCACTCTCGACCTCACCGGCGCCGCCCGTCACCGCCCTCAACCTCACCATCGCCGCCGCCCGCCGCACACCCTCGATGCCGCCCCCGACCCCGACCTCGACGCCGCCCCCGACCCCAACATCGACACCGTCCTCCGCCGCGCACCCGAGCCCCGACCCCATCCTCGACGCCGCCTGCCCCTCACCGCAGTCACCGTAAGGCTCTTCCTATCCTCTCCCTACCCTTCTCTCTCTGCTAGGGCAATTCATATATGTGTTGATGTTCATTTGAACCCTAGGTGTTCATATGAACCCTAGATTTGTTTAGGGCAGTAGGCATTTTTTAGCATTTAGGAAAAATGATTAGCAATTTTTTTAGGAAATTAGCTACGGCAAATTTTTATGAAAATGCCTAAACAGTAATTTCATTCAAAAAACAAAAAAAGAATTGTTTTTTTCAAAAACTTGGTTAAACTAATTGTTGCCATGTAAACAAAAAACAAGATTGTTGTTATATGATATATGTCATTGATGTTCATTTGCATATTCCATTATTGAAGTGGTCGATTGTGCCCAAGTGGCTTTGTTGTTTCCAGGGAATGAAGCCGAGTGGCCTATGTTTTGCCAGAATGTTGATTCATTTCCGTTCCGGCAAATTTCAGGTTCTCGATTTGTCCACTTTTTAGTAAAAGTCATGCCGAAATTTTTCGTGAATTTCGGCATGACTTGTGCTACAAACTAGGACATATCGAGAGCCCGGGATTTGCCGCACCGGGAAGGAGTCAACATTCCTGCAAAGCATAGGCCTTTTTATGTCATTATTCATTTTATTAGGTATATAATTAATTGACTATATTTAATCGTAAGAACTAGTTGAATTAATAGAACTAGTTGAACATGTCACATTTGTTGTTATTTTTTTAGTTAAAGCAATTTTCCCGCATCGACGTCGATGATGCCTATCCCACATCCTCGTCGTCGAGTCGGCGGAGGACACCTGCGTCACTAGATGGGCCATGTCCGGGACTGGGCTCCGCCGGGGTGGTACTGGGAGGCGCTACCTACCCGGGGGCACAGGTTGGTGAGGAACCAGCCTGCCGTTGACCCGAACCTTCTTTGGTGGCGGTCGCGTGGGCCAGTGACGGTCCAGAGGCTCGAGGACCCCGCGGAGGTGGTGCGTAACCGTGTCAGTGAGGAGGACGCGCACGTCCGTCTCTACTTGTTTGCGTTGGAGCACAGGTTCTCCAATACCTGGCAGGTTCTCCAGGGATCTCACTGGAGCTATGATCCTGTGAAGGTTCCTTCTCTTTGGGTGTCCACCGCCCGCGCCGATACCCGTCGTGCGCTAGGGTTTTAGTTGTATTAGTGATGTTATATGTATGATACTATTCGGGATGTATTAGTGATAATATTCGACGATGTACCGACGCATGAGATGATTTACTTTTGCTTATTGAATGCATGCTAATTTGAATACTTATTTATTTTACGATTTTGTTTTGCTTATTGAATGGTCATGTCAATATGAGTCCTATAAGATATTTTGAGTATCCTGGTATTTGTCTTCGATCGATTTTCAATTAATGTTTCAACTATGAACATAGGAAATGTCTGACAACGAAAAGGATTTCGGTATTTGCAAATACTGCGAAGACGAGCGCGGCCTGTGCGACGGAATCTTCCTAGATGATGATAGGCGCTTCAGCATCAAGCTGGACGTGAACTTCGAAGTGGATACAGTAAGTCACAACGACAAGTCTTTTTTCGTAATTAAGCATGACATCTGCTTCATTTGCTTCAACTTATAATTTAATTTTTTACTATTCTACTAGCGTATCCCCTGCCATGCAAGAGTTTTTGTCTTGGATAAGATAGGTTTCAGTCGTACTATGGAGGTAAAGAAAGTTTACTTGAAGACCGAGCATGGTTGTATTTTCCACGCAAAATTATACAACGCAGACGACTACACCTATTTTGGATGCAAAACTTGGCGAGCACTATGCAAGACTTATGCATTTGAGCCTGATATGGTTATCACCTTTGATATTCGTCCGGAAGATGATATTGAAGGTAATATCGACATCTGGGTCGATGTGCAGACGCCTCCAGTTATACCATTATGTGAGTTTCTCAACCATATTTATGTCTTTGATATTGTTTATTCAAAAATAGTTGACAACTAATTTCTATTGTCAGCTTATTTCCGTTCAAGCAAACATGTCCAGCGCTTGGTAGACAGGACCTACTACTGTCCCGGGGCTGAACTAAACTGCGAGGAGCTAAGTCATTATGTTTCATGGCTTGAGGATCTTGATACTGTCAAGACAAATTTTCTTCCTGCACTTAGAAATGTTAGTACTGAAAACGTGCGACCAATAGTGTTTGTAATGAACTACGGTCACATCTATTTAGGAAAGATGGTAAGATTTTTACTATTTGCCCTCAGTGCATCTTTTGCATACATTATTTTTTAAACTAAACTTCATTGCTAAGTATGTTACTATACGATGTTCTTCAACAGGGACTCCCGATGAATGTTGTGCCTCATGGGATCGAGACTAAAGGTACCATGAGTATTGTTAGCTTACGGCCAAGATATCCTACAATGCACTTTAGTGCATTCAGGATTTCTAATAGCGAGGAATGCTTAATAGTGAAAGACTGGACCAAATTTGTGATGGAGGAGTGCAGAGAAGTACTAGGGGGCAGCAATCAGAAGCGCATCCCACGATTAGGAGACAGGTTCATCTGCATGCTCCAACTTGATGAAGGAGGAGAGCTACACATGTTTTATGTTATTTTACCTGAGAGAGAGCAGCAGGAGTGATTAGCTAGCTAGAAATGAGTTTGAAGATGATGATGTGCTACACTATGACTATGATGATTAAATAGCTAGTGTTGGTGGTAATGACTATGATGATTATTATTAGCTAGTGTTGGTGGTGATTAGATAGCTATCACATCTAGTGTTGGTGGTGATTAGCTAGCTAGAATGAGTTTGAAGATGATGATGTGCTACACTATGACTATGGTGATTAAATAAATATTGTTGGTGGTAATGACTATGATGATGATTAAATAGCTTGTGCTGGCGGATTAGATTCAAGTGGAGGCAACATGTGGTGCACATCGAAAGTACTACTAGTCCAAACTAGATCAAGTTTGGATTAGTAGTATACTTTTGACATGCACCACATATTGCCTCCACTTGAACCTAATCCACCTTCATTTGACACACTGTTATGGACAAAATGATATAAACCTCATAATTGGCATTGTACCAAAATTTGTATAACGGCGTATAAATACACTAAAAATAAAAAAAATGAAAAAAGAGTACTAGTAGCGATGGATAGTAAACACGCTGCAACTAGCTAGATTAGCAACAGCGCGGGAGAGAACAAGCGCTGCCGCTATGTGTCTTAGCAGTAGCGCGTGTCGCATGCGCTACTGCTAAGAAATAGTTGTAGCGCCTTATTAGTAGCGCGGCAGCCCGCGCTACTAGTGGGCATTAAACCCGCGCTACTACTAGTGTTTTCCCTAGTAGTGTATCTCCATTAGGTCATGGGCAGAGTTGAAAGCTCGTTTCATCCAAAAATTTAAAGACACGTGCAAGCAGCCTATGTCGATCCTGGATTTGGATTCTTGTGTCCAAGGTGAGGGCGAGTCAACAACCAATTGGGTGCGCCGAATCTCACCTGTTATACACTCATCGGATATCAATGCCGGTTCAGCAGTCCTAGTGTTGGAGAAGAATTGTCGTTTCCTCCCCCTTAAGCAGAAACATGGGCAGCTTAAACGACACTGCAATGATAGTACCCTGATAGTACCAAAGACCCCGACTCTGATGAGGAGAAGGCGAGTAAAGGGAAGAAGAGTGGCAGTGCGAAGGGACATCAGCATAACACGGCGAGTCACGGTGGCAACGGTAAGCGCAAGGCTGAGGGCGGTTTAGACTTTGTGGCCAACACCAATATGCAGAACAATAATTAGCGTAAGAAGGGAAAGCCACCCCGGCTTGGTGGGCCAAAGTTCAACCTTGAGGCGATGATGAACCAGCGTTGCCCAAAGCATGGCACGTAGGAGAAGCCGGTCAATCATCTATGGAAGGATTGCTTCATCATGAGGGAGTACAGAAATTCCAAATTTTTCCAGAATAATCATGGGCCGAATGGAGGTTCAGGATTCGGCTCTCACGGGCCTGGCTTTGGTGGTGGCGGTTCAAATTCTGGTTTCCAAGGCCAAGGCAATCAAGGCGGTTTTAATTAGCAGTCTGGTCAAGGGAATCAGCAGCAGCAATGTGGTTATCAGAGCAATCCGAAGCAGTTGAATAGTGGACAGTATCACGTATTGACCACGAGTTTATGCAAACGAGACCAGAAGATTCATAAAAGGGCGGTGAACGCAGTTGAGCCGGCGATTCACCGTTACTTAAGATGGTCTGAACATCCAATCCTTTGGAGACGTGAGGATCACCCACCCCGGGTTGACAATCCGGGTCATTTGGCTTTGGTGGTTGCGCCTCAGGTTGGAGGTTACAAGTTCACTAAGGTGCTCATGGATAGAGGCAGTAGTATCAATATCCTTTACTACAAAACTTTTCGTCGTATGAGTTTGACTGACAAGGATCTTAAGCCGTCTAACACTATTTTTCATGGTGTGGTGCGTGGTAAGTCAGCGTATCCAGTGGGCAAGATAGCTTTGGAAGTGGCCTTTGGTGATGATCATGATTCCAGAGTTGAGACATTGACCTTTGAGGTGGTTAAGATTAAGAGCCCTTATCACGCTTTGTTTGGGCGGCCGGCTTATGCTAAGTTCATGGCAAGACCTTGTTATGTTTATCCGCAGCTCAAGATGCCGGGTTACAAGGGTACCATCACAGTGCATGGGAACATGAAGATAGCTTTGGAATGTGAAGAGGGCGATGCTGCTTATGTTGAGTCTGTTTGTGCAACAGAAGAGTTTAAGTTTTACAAAGATAATGTTGACCCGGCGGATATGACACCTTTGAAGAAGCCAACTACAGAGCATGACCCTCTGTTGAAGTTTAAGTTGGCGGATGACAATAAGTTGGTTGATTTTGTTCCTGGCGATTCATCCAAGTAGTTCAATATCAGTGCTAATTTGGATCCAAAATAGAAAAGCGCGCTCAACGAGTTCATCCGTGAGAACCGGGACATCTTTGCATGGAAGCCTTCAGACATGCCAGGTGTACCGAGGGAACTCACTGAGCACACTCTTAATATTGATCCAAAGTTTAAACCGGCCAAGCAATTCCTTCGTCACTTTAACGAAGAGAGGCGTAAGGCCATTGGTGAAGAATTGGCCTGGCTCTTGGCAGCTGGGTTCATTGTTGAAGTTTTTCATCCTGAATGGTTGGCTAACCCGGTGCTGGTGCTTAAGAAAAGTGGTACTTGGCGCATGTGTGTGGATTACACAGACCTTAATAAGGCCTGCCCGGCTGATCCTTTTGGTCTCCCACGTATTGATCAGATTATTGATGCTACGGCGGGTTGTGAGAGTTTGAGCTTTTTGGATGCTTATTCTGGGTATCATCAGATCAAGATGGAAGTTAAGGACCATGAGAAGACAGCCTTCATTACTCCTTTTGAAGCCTTCTGTTATGTGTCTATGCCTTTCGGGCTCAAGAGTGCCCAGGCGACTTACCAGCGGTGTGCTCAAAATTGCCTTCGTGGTCAGATTGGACGCAATGTCCATGCTTATGTGGACGATATTGTTGTGAAATCCAGTAAGAAGGAAACCTTGATAGATGATTTGAAAGAGACCTTTGATAATCTCTGGGTTTACAAGATGATGCTTAACCCGGTCAAGTGTGTTTTGGGTGTGCCAGCAGGCAAGTTCTTGGGTTTTTTGGTTTCTGAACGAGGCATTGAAGCTAACCCGGAGAAAATCAAGGCTATTACTTCCTTGGCTAAACCGACGTGTATTAATGATGTTCAACGTCTGGCGGGTTGTATTGCAGCCTTAAGTCGGTTCATAAGCCGGTTGGGAGAAAAAGCTATCCCTCTGTACCAGATGATGAAGAAAACAGATCACTTTGTCTGGAGTGATGCTGCTGATCAGGCGTTTGAAGCCTTGAAGAAACAGTTAGCTGAGCCGCCGATCCTTGCTGCTCCGATTGATAAAGAGCCCCTGTTGTTATATGTGGCTGCCAATTCTTGAGCTGTCAGCGTGGCAATTGTTGTGGAAAGGGAGGAATCAGGCAAGGAATATCCGGTTCAGCGGCCGGTTTATTATATCAGTGAAGTCCTCATTGAATCCAAGCAGAGGTATCCACATTGGCAGAAACTGGTATATGGAGTTTTCATGGACAGTCGTAAGTTAAAGCAGTATTTCTTTGGTCATCCCATCACTGTGGTCAGTTCTGCTCCTTGGGGGATATTATTCAAAACAAGGAAGCTACAGGTCAGGTAGCCAAATGGGCCATTGAGCTTGGACCCCATGGTTTGAAGTATATGCCTCGGACAGCTATAGTGTCTCAAGCACTTGTGGATTTTAACAATGACTGTACTGAGCTGCAGATGCCTGAGTAGAAGCCAGATATCACATATTGGACTATTCACTTTGATGGATCCATGCAGTTGGAAGGCTCGGGGGCGGGAGTTGTTTTGACTTCCCCACGAGGTGATAATTTTGTTATGTTTTAAGGTTGATGTTCTTATGTGAACTAGGACCCGATCTTTCGATGAGAGAGAGATAACTACGATTTTGGGTGGGACTTGACCCTCACGATCTGGCTACCAACCGTACAGGGAGAACCATACACGACTTATATCCACGGCAATCGCTGAACCAACTCCACGGTGTTATCGACCGAGCCAATGGCGCGATCGACCTATCCACGAAGGATTTTTCCTGCAAGCAAATCGAAGAACATGCAAGAAAATAATAGCCAAGCAATCTCAAAATTGCGAATATGCTAGATGAGATTAATCTCACAAGATGGGGTTTTGATAGGATGTCTTGACGGTCGCACTAGCCGCTACGAGCGAAGACAAATAAAAGTAGCAATATAGCTAAACTTCTCTAAACAAAACCCGAGTCTAAACCCTAATTTTAACTAGCTATTTATTAAGAGGAGCGGCCGCCTTATGTCCTGGTTTATGAAACGTAGGACGTACGGAGTCCAACTTCTGCACGCCTCAGCTAGAATCGATGTTTCCTTCGGTTCACAAGATGTGTGGCCCCAACGTGATGTACATGGGCATCATGCAAGGCTGGCTCCTCCTTGCACCTTTCTCACGCATGCATGTATAGGAGCACTTCCTTGGCTGCATGTGCATGGGTGCACTTGTATGGCCCGTGTAAACATCAAGTGCATAATCTCTCATCTTGATATTTATTTTGCAAATGCCTTCAACAATCCTATGCAAGAAATAAATTGGTGTAGTATTTTTGTCCCTGGTAATAAAATATAATATCATATAATGATCAATAGAAATTACCTGAAAAATGTGTCGTGTAATATTTGTAGACGTATGTATGCCCACATCATCCTCCCTTTCTTGAAAGCAAAGCCGTCCTCGGCTTTCATTTATCTGAAACACATCATAGAGCAACGCAAAAATAGATGCAACGTATATAGGCCGTTCAGAAGGCATTAGCTCATGAGGATGAAATAAATTTGTTATAGCACCATTAGGAATACCATGAAAAGTTTGATCCCACACAAAGTCTATGTATGAATTATGGGGATGCAAACTAACTATATGGGTACACTGTATATCCGGATCACAAGTTGGGACACTCAACGGAAATATTTCAGAATTGATAGCAAGAATAGTGTGCATAGTACGATCCGTTGATTTAGCTTTCCCGTCATTTACTATTTCATCAGGGGTCATAGGAAGCAAGTTGATGGTTTTCCCTTCAAACACAAGAGTATAAAAATTTGTTCTACCATGATGAGTAACACTATTATCATATTGCCAAGGTCGACCTAACAATAAAGAACAAGCTTGCATAGGTACAACATCACACTGAACGTAATCATGATATGAACCAAGTGTAAATTGTACTCGCACACGACGTGTTACCTTCAAGTTACCACAATCGTTGAACCATTGGATGTAATATGGATGGGGGTGTCTCGTAGTGGTGAGGCAAAGTTTCTCGACCATCTCTATACTCGCCAAATTATTGCAGCTTCCACCATCAATGATCACACGAACGGAATGCCCTTTGACAACAAACTTAGTTTGAAAAAGATTATGGCGTTGAGGCATCTCAGTATGCCCAACCTGGGCACTAAGTACTCGCATGGTTACAAGGCTTGGGTATTGATCTGCCATTGCAGCATTAACATCTATCGCCTCCGTGTCATTCTCCTTAGTGTCACCTGCATTATTAGTGGCAAGCATAGCACATGTATCTTCATCCAAATCACTAGAGGATGATTACTCACCATCTTCCCGCACAATGAATGTACGTTTATTTGGGCAGTCCTTCATCAAGTGCCCGCCACCCTTGCATATATGACACTTCATGTCCCATGTGTGTCCAGACGAGGTGGTGGGTGCTAAAGACATTGCTTTCGAAGCCGCAGAGGATTGTGGAGCTGATTTTGAACTTGTTGGGTATCCACCATTGTTCGAGACATGTGGTGTTGCCTCGGTAGTGGTTGGAACAGTTGGAGAGGGTGTCCATGATGAGTGACGACCTGTAGAAAAGTTACCTCGTCCCTTGTTGTGTCGTCCCTGTACGTCCCTTTCAGCTTTACAAGCAAAATGGAAAAAACGAGTAATATAATTGTACTCCTTATAGTCCAATATATCCTGAATATCACGATTCAAACCACCTAAAAATCTAGCCATCATAGCATCTTCGGTTTCAACTAATCCACATCGCACTAAGCCAATTTGCAATTCTTGATAATAATCCTCTACAGAACTACTACCTTGTTTTAAACGTTGCAATTCATTTAGTTTATCACGAGCATAATATGAAGGAACATAGCGTTGTCGCATAGCTCATTTTAAAACATCCCAAGTAGTAGGTATATTGTTCGCATTAATACGACAATATTCACTCCACCACATGGAAGCAAATTTTGTAAATTCACTAGTGGCTGCCCTAACTCTTTGGTTCTCAGGAATATCATGACATGCAAATTTTTGTTCAACGGAAAGTTCCCAGTCAAGATAAACATATGGATTATATTTACCATTGAAAGCGGGTATAGTAAATTTAATTTTAGCATTAGAGTGGTCATAGTCTCGAACATCATACCTATGCGGACCTCGTGCCATACCTTGACGGTTGAAACGTAGTTGTCGATGAGCACGATCATTGTGGTGGTTGACCATTTGGTCGTCTTCGGTGTCACCAGAATAATCTTCATAGTTGTCCCCATGTTCCTCGGTGACACGGGGAGGAATTTGGTGGTGCTGGTTTATGGTGGCGATATCAATGGCAGTAGCTGGGTGTTGTGGATAACCCATGGGCACACGCCGAGCTCGCGAAATAGTGGCGACACCCGCGGAGTTGCGAGGATCAACGTTGTTGTTGACGCGGGGTGCAGCCTGCAATTCGTCCAGACATGACAAGATGTCCTGTAGATGTGTGTTGGCAACACCCTGTGCATCCTCGATGGCCTTGAGCCTCTCTTCGGCCACAATCTGAGCACCCTCAAGTTGGGTGAGACGCTCGCTGGTGACTTTCACATCCGCGATGAGGCCCTCAAGTGTGGGTTGATCCTGTGCCATTGTTAGCGAAAGAGAAAAAATACACAGTGTATAATCCCTATCAACTAGTAGGACGTGGTGGAGAAAAACCGCTCACACTCAAGCTTAGCATCAAATTCTTACTTGTTCTTACCAATGCAACAGGTGGTGATTGATGCGTTGGTGTTGGCTTCAAACTACCGATGAAGATTGGATGGAGCAATAACCAGGAATCTGTAGAGTCGGGACCTGTACTTATTGGTAGGAAAATGTGTAGCTTGGCAAAGGCTTCTCAACTCACAATATTATTGGCACAATTTAGCAAAAAGCAATGAAGTTGAATAATTGCTCAAACTCCTAACTAGTGCTGGCAGTCGACTAGTAAGAGAGAAAACAATCTAAGCCCAGATACTGAATCAAATGAATGTGAAAACCGATCAAAATATGATTAGCTCTAAAAGCTGGATATAAGTGAGATATAAGCGTAGTGTATGTCAAAGCTCGAAAATAGATGATTGATGGAGTGGCGATCAAGTAGGAGCAAAAATAATATCCCGAGTAGCAATTAGAACAGAGCAGTTCAAAAGAGATGTTAGCCGGCTTGATTTTTTTTAATCTTTTTTCTTTTTCTTTACTTTTTTCCTCTCTATTGTTTTCTTTTTTGTCTTTTTTTTATCAAGCCGATTACTAGCAAATGAACGTACCCAAGATGATATTAACAAGAGCTATAGGACGTTGGTGGAACGTGTGCTACTAGCGGAAAAGCAAACAGATAAAATAAGGAACAACTAATGTGATGTTGTTTGCATGCAAGGATAAGAAAAGGCAGGGAACAGCGACGTTGTAGTGCACAGGGTCCACGTTGATCTCTGGGATGGCGTGTGGCGGTGGAAACTATGGATGCAGAATATGTCACATACAGACTTTGTGAGCATAAAAGCGGTAGGTGTGGCGGAAGATACAGCGGCAAATAAATCTTGCAACCACGAGTCCACGGTGAGAGTCCGCAAAGAATTGTATCTTTTTTTAGATTGAGAACGAAGCGTGCAGCGGAAATTATGATCTGGACAAGAAAACAAGATTGATCTAGTAGATAATTTTTTTCCCAAACTAATCAAAACCAGCACTAGTATGAGATGAATGCAACCAAAAATTCAACTGCACAAATACTAGATGCAAAAATTGCTAAAGGCTAAAAGGATAGGTGTGACAGATGAACTAATATATTTTTTGGCTTTTTTTGTGGGTTGTAGGACTAAAAACAATCTAACCTAATAAAACTGTAAATCTCTCACCGAGGAACCTGAAAACTGATACCACTTAATGTGAACTAGGACCCGGTCTTTCGATGAGAGAGGGATAACTACGATTTTGGGTGGGACTTGACCCTCACGATCCGGCTACCAACAGTACAGGAAGAACCGTACACGACTGATATCCACGGCAATCGCTGAACCAACTCCACGATGTTATCGACCGAGCCAATGGCGCGATCGACCTATCCACGAAGGATTTTTCCTACAAGCAAATCGAAGAACATGCAAGAAAATAATAGCTAAGCAATCTCAAAATTGCGAATATGCTAGATGAGATTAATCTCACAAGATGGGGTTCCGATAGGATGTCTTGACGGTCGCACTAGCCGCTACGAGCGAAGACAAATAAAAGTAGCAATATAGCTAAACTTCTCTAAACAAAACCAGAGTCTAAACCCTAATTTTAACTAGCTATTTATTAAGAGGAGCGGCCGAGTTATGTCCTGGTTTACGGAATGTAGGACGTACGGAGTCCAACTTCTGCACGCCTCAGCTGGAATTGATGTTTCCTTCGGTTGACAAGATGTGTGGCCCCAACGTGATGTACATGGGCATCATGCAAGGCTGGCTCCTCCTTGCACCTTTCTCACGCATGCATGTACAGGAGCACTTCCTTGGCTGCATGTGCATGGGTGCACTTGTATGGCCCGTGTAAACATCAAGTGCATAATCTCTCATCTTGATATTATTTTGCAAATGCCTTCAACAATCCTACGCAAGAAATAAATTGGTGTAGTATTTTTGTCCCTAGTAATAAAATATAATATCATATAATGATCAATAGAAATTACCTGAAAAATGTGTCGTGTAATATTTGTAGACGTATGTATGCCCACATCATGTTCCCTTGTACTAACAATCCAGCTGAGTATGAGGCCTTACTCCATGGTCTTTGGATGGCTAAGGAGATGAATCTAAGCCGGGTGAGATGCTTTGGCGACTCAGATTTAGTGGCTCAGTAAGTCTCAGGCACTTGGGATTCTAAAGACCCACTCATGGCGGCTTACTGCCGAGAAGTTGATGCTATTGCTGGTCATTTCAAAGGTTATCAAGTGGAACATGTTGATCGCAGGAAAAACGAGGCGGCTGATGCTTTAAGCCGGCTAGGGTCCCAGCGTAAGCCGGTACCACCTAATGTTTTCCTTGATATCCTGCATAACCCTTCAGTCAAATTGCCTACGGAGGAGGATCTTGCTATTCCTGACCCGGAGGCACAATTGGTGGCGACTCTTCATGTTATTCCTGATTGGACAGTTCTATATTTGGCTTATATGACCCAGGGTGAGTTACTTGAAGATGAAACTTTGGCCAGGCAGATAACCCGGCGGTCTAAGTCAATGACTATTGTCAATGGAGAGTTGCACCGCTGCAGTGTCACAGGAATGTTTCAATGTTGTGTTTCTCCTGAGGAAGGCTGTGAGATTCTGCAAGATATTCATGAAGGAGATTGTGGTCATCATGCCGACTCTAAGTCTCTTGTAGCCAAAGCTTTTCGTCATGGATTTTATTGGCTGACGGCTCATGCTGATGCAGAGGATTTGGTCAGTAAATGTGATGGTTGTCAGAAATTTTCAAGACGAGCTCATGTGCCGGCTCAAGAATTGAGGATGATTCCAATTACTTGACCATTTGCAGTCTGGGGGCTTGATATGGTTGGACCTTTCAAAAGGTCCAAGGATAAAAAGACCCACCTTCTGGTGGTTGTTGATAAATTTACAAAGTGGGTTCAGACAGAGCTGGTCAGTAAGTGTGACGCGGCGACAGTGGTTCAATTCATCAAAAAGGTGATTTTCCATTTTGGCTATCCCCACAGCATTATAACTGATAGTGGCACTAATCTATCCAAGGGTGCTATGAAAGAGTTCTGTCAACGAGAACATATTCGTCTTGATGTATCATCAGTGGCTCACCCGCAGTTCGATGGCCAAGCTGAAAGAGCCAATCAAGAAATCTTGAGAGGCATCAAGCTCCGGCTTATGGTCCCTTTGCAGAGGACGCCGGGTTGTTGGGTGGAGGAATTGCCCTCAGTGTTATGGAGTGCCAATACTACTCCCAACAGATCTACGGGTTACATGCCTTCCTTCATGGTTTACAGAGCAGAGGCGGTTCTCCCAAGTGACATCCGTCACGACTTGCCCGGTGTGGCGGCTTATGTTGAAGCTGATAATGAAAAAGCACGTCAAGATGCTCTTGACCTGTTGGATGAGGAGCGTGACCGTGCGGCGGCTCGTTCGGCGATTTACCAGCAAGTTCTGCATCATTATCATAGCCGCCGAGTTAAAACCAGGACCTTTCAAGAAGGAGATTTGGTGCTCTGGCTCATCCAGGATGAAACTGACATGCACAAGCTATCCCCACCTTGGGAAGGGCCCTTTGTGATCAGTAAAAATCTGAACAATGGGTCATACTACCTTATCGATGTTCGAGACCACAAGGACTCACGCACGTCGGAGGAGGAGACCCGCCGGCAGTGGAATATTGCTCATCTTCGGCCTTATTACACCTGAGCCACCGGCTCTTGTGATGTACATACTTTGTCCATGTATATATTATGATGAATATAATAAAGCCGGCATCCCTGATAATTCAGGGCCTCAGTCTCTTCATTTATGAGAATATGAGTCTTTACTGTCCCTTCATATGATCACTTGGGGCTTCCTGCTTATTGAGCATAACTATGACTACCCTCTTGGTCCGGCTTGTATGCCATGATTACAAAATACTTGGGGGCTTCCTGCTCACTGAGCATAGCTATGACTACCCAACTGATCCGGCTTATACGCCTGGAATGAAATATTACTCGGGGGCTCCTTGTTAATGAACATAGCTTTGTTGACCCTTGTACTAGGCTTGGACGCTAGGTGTATTCACCAAAAAATCCGGGTTATCCTACCTTTGTTTGCCTGCCACTCCGACCAGGTAATCCTGGAATTACTCGCCGTACTCTTGACAAGCAATCTTGTAAAAGACCCTGAATTTGTCAAAGTTAAAACAATGATTGGTCATGTGAGGTCCGACTTACGGGTTTGAATTAAGGTTTAACTCAGCGGCTGCGTGGCCCTTGAATAACGCTTGACATGGAGGCTTGGCAGCCTATGAATGCCTTGTTTTCTGTTTTTTTTTCTGATTTATATTTGATTTGAACAATTTTTGAGATTGATCTTTTGTGCCGTGTTGATACATGGTTGAAAATTGATAAGGGCCATGTTGCCTTATGGTTCATATATGAATCTATCCAGAGTTTTATTAACCCGGCCTGGTTTTGGACTTTAAGTCACCAGTGTATGATGATTATGTGCTTGAGTGCTGTGCTCTAAGCTTTGGGATGTTACCCCTTGCTGCATATGGCGTTGTAAGCCGACAGTATACATAAATTGAATAGGGCATTGTGCTCTGTCTTTGGGCTGTTACCCTTACTGCACGATGTATGATAAACTGGCAGTGTGAACAAATATCACAGGTATGAGTTTTGTTATGATTATATAAGGTTTTGATAAACCGGCCCTGGTTATGGACTATTTAGTCATCAGTGGTTTTTATATGGGGTATTATGACCCGCCCTGGGGTAAACCGCCAGGGCACTTGTTATCTGCTCATGTGCAGGGAAAGATGATAAGCATGGTCTGCATAATTGATGATATTATAAGCATAAGTGGCAGATCTTCAAATGACGAATCGATAGTATTATGCAAACAAAACATGCACGATGGCACGACAGATCAGTGTTTTAACTAGCCTATTACATGGCTCCATGAGCCCCAATGATTAAGTGTTTTTCAGGCAATGAATGATGATGCAAATTATGAGCCGTCTGGTGGATCAATTCTCCTGGTCTTGGCGGCTTGAGGCTTCCAGGTCATCCCATGCCGGTTCTTCTTCTCCCTCCATCGTCTGGAGGTTAAGCGATGACCAATTGATGCCAGTCAAGGCTTGAAATTCAGCTTCGTCATTGATAAGCTCAGACGGATCGATTTCAGGGGCGAAAGTATGCTTACGGATTGGAGGGATAAGGTCCACACTTTTGTAAGCCGGCGTGGGCATTTTCTAGTTTTCTGTTGTATAAGCCGCCTGATAATTGGACAGATCTGTTTCTTCAGCAATAAGGCTCGCCAATGGACGAATCTCCTTCACACAAGCAGCAAAATCTTTCTTGTCAAAGGGAGACCTGTCCTCTTTGAAACTGGGGCAGCCAGTGGCTAGCTCAACCGGGTCTAATTCTGCCTGCCATGCCTTCGCCCGGCTTAAAGCTGTAATGGCACCAGCTCTGGCGGCTGACTGCTTGATTTCTTCAATTCTGGCAGGTAGGACAAAAAGTTTGCTTAGGACGTCGCTGAGAAGAGCTGGTGCTTGATTGGTTGGGGAGATGGCTATTGTGTGCTGGGCACCAGTGTATAGCTGCTCTACTAGCGTGTAAATCGCCTTGAGCTTTATCAGCACTTCTTTACCAAAATTGCTACTTCTGGGGCCTGCATAACATATTATGAGTAAGTCACCAGGCGGCTTACAAAATGGAGTGTGCAAAGTCATTACAATGTTAAGGTCTTACCAAAAACAGCAGATGTCATCTGTGTGATATGACGCTTCAAGCCAGTAAGTTCTGTGGTGACTTCCTCCAAAGAGGCTTCAACTTTTTCAGCCCTCTGTATCAGGGCAACCTTCTCTTGAGCCCACGTGGTTTTCTCAGCATTAAACTTAGTTTTAAGATTCTCTTTTTCATCCAAGCTAAACTTGAACTTGAAGTCGGCCTTCCGGGTCTCAGTTTCTTGTGCTTCAAGCCGGGTTTTTAAATCGGTCAACTGAGATTGAAATTGACTGGACGCCTCCTGCAAGAAGAAGATTGAAACAAGTATGCACAGTTATGTTAGTCTTGTATAAATAAAAGTCCCAAGCCCTTTGCAAGCAATAGCACTTGGCACTTGGGGGCTAATGGGTGCAGAAAATTTCTTTTATGAAGCAGTGGAAGACAAATCCAGTTCATTTTTTCCAAGTTAACCTAGTTTGTAAGGGTAACCAGATGAGATTTTCAGTGACAGTGACAAGTCCCGGTTTATTCATATTGATTAAACCGGCCCTTGGGGGCTACAGGTGCAAAGTTGATCACTATTAATTGAAGTCCCGACTTAACTTGATAGTTTAAGTCGGCCCTTGGGGCTACTAGTTTGATCTTCACATATTTATGACTATCTAAAAGTCTATAGTATATTCAATTCTATCATATTCAGTAGACTTGGGGGCTGAAGGAATGTATCTTACAGGAAAGACAGAAGTTGATACCTCATATTTCTGGTGCATGTGTTTGACCATGTCAATCTTCAGATCGCGGCTGCTGTGCACTTGGCTGAGATAGTCGGAGAGGATTTCACTAAGGTTCAAATGAGAATAATTGGCCATGTCAAATTTGACCTTGCACTTCTCGATCAATTCCTCCTTGGCAGAATGTTTAGCTAGAGCAACAGGATTCCCCGGTTCTTGAAAACCAGTGCCGGTGATCAGAACTTCTTTAGTGTTTGGTTCTGAAGGCTTGAGTGGGCTTGGCGGTTCAGTACCCAAAGGATCGACAATTATATGTTCAGCATAGGCACCAGGATTTTCTGGTGGTGGGTCATCAGCAAGCTCCTCCGGGTGTTGCATGGAGGCTTCAGATATTGGTGCTTTCTTCTCCGGTTCATGAGTCTTGGGGTCTTCTGTTGGCTTGTTTATTTTAGCCTTTTTTCTAGGCTTTGCTATTCCACTGCAAGAGGATTGTAAAGGTCAGTATAAGTACAGAGATGTGAAAAAACAAAGATAAAGTTTATACCCAGGGGCAGTCTTGAAAGCCCGAAGCTGAGTCTGAGATGAATCGCCGGACGGAGAGTGAGAGGTCCCCTGATAATTTGAGTCGGAAGGATTAAGTGGTTGACGAATAAGACCTGCCTTGGGATAAATAGAGTTGGAATTTTGAAGCACCTCATTCCGGCATTTGCGTGGGGCTGGTGTATTAGGTAAACCGGAGGAAAGTTCTCCGCCTCCACTGGTCCGAGTTATGCATCGGTTCTCATGCTGTTGTTGCTTCAAAATAAAGTTGGGATCCAAGTGAGCTAAAGGGTGAGAAAACCTTACTTTCCGGATCACTTGTCGAATTTTCTGTCTTGGTAAAGGTTCTGAGTCAGAGGAAATAATAGTTACCTCGTCATCACCCGCCTGCCTGGTTTTCACGTCATCCTGATAGCAATCAGTGACAATAAGATAGTTGAAAAAAGAGCCAAGGGAATCAAGGTCTACCTCCGACTCATCATCTTCATCCAGGTTCAACATATCAGAGGCAGTGGATTTCTTTTTATTCTTCTTCACGGCTTTAATCTTAGCCCTAGCTTTCTTGGCGGCCTTTTCATCATATTTCCTTTTCTAAAAGGCGGCTCTAGCCTGAAAAAAAATTACAATAAAGGTTGGGGATTTGCAAGTTATATGAACAATGAAGTGAAATATATAAACCGGACAGACTTACATCCGGTGCCGGGTTGAGTGTGCAGAAGGGATTCAACCCCATTTTGCTGTAGCTATCCAAGCTTTCATTGAGAAGGGTTTTTGTCATATCATTAATGGCTTTATCAGTCAAACGTATTGAGCTGTAGCGCAGTGGATCTTTGGCATCGCCAGTATATGTGCACATTAAACCAGACCGGCGGCTTAAAGGTATAATCCTCCAAGCTACCAACATCGAACCAGGTCAACCCAAGTCAATCCATTGGTCAATAATGCTCTAACCTTTGAAAAGGTAGGCATAAGTTTGGCTCATTCAGCAATGGTAAGCCGTTCAGGGAGAGGGTGCTTCGGGTTGAGCCGCTGGTCACGGAAGCCTGGCAAGGGGTTTTCATCAGCAGGAGAAGTATCTTTGCAATAGAACCATGTTTGATTCTAATCCTTGGGATGACTTGGAAGCTGAGCATAAGGAAAAATGGCATCTCTTCGTCGCTGAATTGAGATCCCTCCAAGCTCCTGGCCGGGTCTGTCAGTGAATTCTTTTCGGGGGTTCAAATAAAAATACTCCCTAAAGAGTTAAACACTGGGTTCTTCTTGAAGGGATACTTCACAGAAGACTTGAAAATTATAGATATTTGAGACCGAATTGGGTCTGATGTCTTGAGGATGAAGTTGCCAAAAATGCAGAACGTCATGGAAGAATTTTGACCCGGGCGGTGAGAAGCCCCGGTTCATGTGATTAGTGAAAACAATAACCTCATCATCCCGCGGCTGAGGTCTCACTTTATCTGGTTTTGGAGCACGCCAGTGAATGATGTCTTTTGCTGGTAAGAAGCCAATTTTGACATACTCCTAGAGCATTTCTTCGGTGACGATGGATGGGACCCAGTCGCATGATGTAACTGTCTTAGTCATGATTGGGAGCACAGCCTATACAAGACGATTCAAGATGTTATTAAACCGGCAGATTCCTGGCGGGTTACAAATTATCGTTTAAACCACTGTGAATGGCTAATGGCTATGGAGATACAGTTCAGAGTATGTAGTTGTCAAACAAGAGAACTGAATTATGAGGATGAATAAACAAGCATGGTTAAGCCGGAGGATATTGCCGGTTTATTCAGGTTATGAAGCATATGATGGCGGTTTAAACAAGATCTTATAAGCCGCCATGACAACTATGATACTTCTGATCTATCAGTAAACATTTGGCTAAGTGCTGGATAAATAAGATTCTGTAGATGGATTTATAATTTTGGATCTACCATAGCTGGGAAAAGAAAAGTAAATATTAAACCTAAAGGTTGTGGCAGTGGAAGAGTTCATTTGTTTGAAGATTCTCTGTATAAAAGGAACATTTCCTATGCTTGAGAGGGGGTGTCAAACAGCTTCCGCGCGCCTCTAACTCTATTTTCGGATTGAAATAAATGTGTTATGTAGAAACAGTGAAGAACAGCAAGAACGCCGATGAACTACTCAAACCCTAGTACGGATCTAAGGTATGAGCAAAGGAGTACTTACGGATGCGGTGGAACAGCAGTGGCACGCCGGCGTTCTCTGGTCTAATAAGGTTGATGCAGTGGCCTGAGTTGACGCAGCGAACGGAGGACGACAGCGACAGAGCTTGGGTCAGCGGCGGAGTCGCAAGGAGGAAGAAAAAGACAATGAGGTGAGGGAAAAAATGAAGACCAGGACCCCCTCCCTATTTATAAGAGGATGGATACAAGGCAAGCACGGGAATCGAGGAGGCCGAAATCATCATGTGGCTATATGGACGCCTCGATTTTTAGGATGTTCATTAAGATAAGGATCAGTTAAGATGTTCTGGGCCACGTGCGAAATTAATGCGAAATGACATCATGGCGGGTTAAGAAGATTCTACGAGCTGATGTCATGGCGAGTTACAACAAAGTTTATCAAATGGACGATGCAAAATTTTGATAAGTCAGGTATTGAAGATTGATGTGAACAGGTTCAAATCAACCTAGGGCCTAATGTTGGGGATATAACTATTGGGTATGATCCGCCCAGGAGGGGCCGGGTCATACCACTGGCGACTTATCAATGAAGATGGCGGGTCATAGCAAGCCTATTGATGACCCAAGACCCAGAGGCAACTTGAGGTCCAAGGGGATGAACCGCCACATGTGTAACTTGTATTGTAAGGCAAGCTGGTTAGTCACCGAGCCGGACATGTTGTGTATGAGCCGACCAGGACTCTGTAAGCCACCGGGCATCAACCTGTGTATATAAAGGGGTGACCCAGCGGCGGGTTAACTCAAGAAACAAGTGATCGAGAACTAGGTCAAGCGTATTCGCTCCCTGCTAGTCGAAACCCAAGCAATACAATCCCAAACTGGAGTAGGCCTTTACCTCCACCGCGAGGGGCTGAACCAGTATAAACTCTCTGTGTCCTTTGTCCCGATTAACCCCTTTAAACTAACCTAGTTGCGATGGCTCCACGACTAAGTCCTCTCGCTAGGACATCTGCCGTGTTAAGTCCACGACAACTTCAATGAGATAGCTATCATTTTCTGTGGAAGTCAACTTTGACGATCCGACTACGAACGTGTGAAGGCATCGCATCTTAGCAATTGCTAAACCAACTTCTATAGGTTATTGACCACGCCGGAGCACGGTCAACCTGACCACGAGGGTCTATTTCCTGGAAGCAAATGAAGAACAAGTAAGAAATTGATATTGCAATCTGGATATTGCGAATAGAAGAGGAAAGCTTTATTAATCAAGTGGGTTCTGTGACATCTTGGTCTGGTCATTGAACACAAACGAAGGATGCCAGTTGCAACTATGGCGACCTTTAATCTAAACAAAACCCATGTCGAAAACGACGCCCTGAGGGCTGTATTTATAGGGAGACATAGGGGAATTTCATCCACCCTTGGCAAGGAGGGACTAAATTCTATCTTAAGTCGTTTTCCCTTTTAATACGGACTCTAAAACCAGCCTATTAAGTGTATTTCAAAATTACATGGGCCTGGCCCAAAAATAAGGTGACGCAACACCTATATTAAGCTATGGACGAAAGATTTCAAAGCTCATCGTGTATATTTCGTCCATGTACTCGTATGTCATCATGGTGGCGCCAATGTGCTGGGATCTCCTCGAGAAACTCTGCTCTTGTTCCCCTTGCGCGCGCCATCATCTCCATGCTTGATCATGGTCCAATGGTCGTCCTTCTTGTCTAGGATGGGCCCTTCATTTGTAAGCAAAACAAATGTATCTAATTTAGGCAACATCATATTCTCATGAACATTAGAATTGTTACCAAGAAACAAAAGTACCTGATAACTTAAGTGGCATGCGCGAGCTCTAGTAATTGGTCCAGTATGTGTAGTAGCAGGGATTGTGGGTGTAACTATAGTAGTTATGTCCTCATCATCCTCCCCTTCTTGAATTGAAGTCATCCTCGACGAAAAATCATCTTCTTCACCCAAATAAGGCTTCAAATCTGCAATGTAAAAGTGGGACTAATCCCAAAATCTACAGGCAGCTAAGTTTATATGCATTATCATTTGTTTTCTCTAACACCTTAAAAGGACCATCAGCACGTGGCATTAACTTTGACTTGCGCAAATCAGGAAACCTATCCTTGCGCAAATGTAACCAAATAAGATCTCCAGGTGCAAAGACAACATGTTTTCTACCCTTATCTCCAGCAAGTTTATATTTAGCATTCATATGCTCAATGTTTTCCTTGGTTAACTCATGCATTTTCAAGATCAATTCAGCATGTTGTTTAGCATCAAAATTAACTCTCTCCAAAGATGGAAGGGGCAACAAATCAATAGGTGCACGAGGTAGAAAACCATACACAATTTCAAAAGGGCACATCTCAGTAGTAGAATGCAGCGAACTGTTATAAGCAAATTCAATATGAGGCAAGCATTGTTCCCACATTTTTAGGTTATTCTTCAAAATAGCCTGAAGCATAGTAGACAATATTCTATTGACTACTTCAGTTTGACCATCAGTTTGGGGGTGACATGTAGTGCTAAAAAGCAGTCTAGTCCCCAACTTATCCCATAAACATCTCCAAAAGTGGCTAAGAAATTTAGTACCACGATCTGAAACAATTGTATTTGGCACACCATGCAAGCGAATAATTTCATGAAAGAACAAATAAGCAACATTAGTAGCATCATCGCTTTTATGACATGGTATGAAGTGTGCCATTTTCAAAAATCTATTCACGACAACAAATATGCTATCCCTTCCCTTCTTTGTTCGAGGTAAACTTAAAACAAAGTCCATAGATATGTCCTCCCATGGAACACTGGGTACAGGCAAAGGCATATATAAACCATGAAGAATGAGTCGTGACTTAACTTTTTGACATGTAGTGTAGCGAGCAACAAAACGCTCAACATCCCGTCTCATCTTTGGCCAAAAGAAATGTGTGGAAAACATGTCCTCCATCTTCTTCACGCCAAAATGTCCCATTAGTCCTCCTCCATGCGCTTCCTGCAACCACAAAAGATGAACGGAGCTAGCTAGAATGCATAGCTTGTTAGCACGAAACACAAATCCATCATTAATGACGAACTTGTTCCACGTTCTTCCTTCTATGCAATTCTGTATCACATCTTTAAACTCAGCATCATGCACATATTGATCTTTGATGGTCTCCAGACCAAATATTTTGAAGTCAAGTTGTGAAAGCATAGTATAACGATGAGACAATGCATCAACAATAACATTTTCTTTACCCTTCTTGTGTTTAATGACATAAAGGGAAAGTCTCAATGAATTCAACCCATTTAGCATGTCTACAGTTCAATTGCTTGACTTTTAATATGATTCAAAGATTCATGATCAGAATGTATAACAAATTCTTTGGGTCATAAATAATGTTGCCATGTTTCAAAGTCCGAACAAGAGCATGTAATTCCTTATCATAAGTAGAATAATTCAGACTAGGCCCACTCAATTTTTCAGAAAAGTATGCAACAGGCTTACCATCTTGTAATAACACACCTCCTATTCCAATTCCACTAGCATCGCATTCAAGCTCAAAAGCCTTATTAAAATCCCAAAGTGTGAGTAAAGGAGCATGTGTCAACTTATCTTTCAATACTGTGAGGGTTTCTTCCTGTGCGGCACCCCAAATAAAAGGCATATCCTTCTTTGTAAACTCATTGAGAGGTGCACCAATAGTGCTGAAAACTCTCACAAAACACCTATAGAAACCAGCGAGTCCAAGAAAACTCCTCACTTGTATGACCATTTTGGGCTACAACCAACTCTCAATAGCTTCAATCTTGGATTTATACTCTTCAATTCCCTGTGGAGTAACAACATAGCCTAGAAAAGATACTTCGTCGGTGCAAAAGGTGCACTTCCCAAGGTTACCAAACAATCATGCATCACGTAGAGCAATAAAAACAACATGTAGATGTTCCAAATGTTCCTCCAAAGATCTGCTATAAATCAGTATATCATCAAAATGGACTACCACAAATCGTCCAATGAAAGCATGTAAAACTCCATTCATTAATCTCATCACTACGAAAAAAGACACATCCGTGACATTATGGCCTGAACGGAAACTTTTTCTACCATCGTTATGACACTTCTATGATGATAATTGTGACAAAAACAGGTATCATCATGGATGTGGTGGGCTCCTACTTGTATGACAAAAAATCATGACCGAAAATGGTCTTTTCATCCTGGGTCGGCCGAGGACGCACCTGCATGACATTCTTTGGGCCGTCCATGACGTAAAAAATCATGGTAAAAGTGAGGGCTGATGACCCACAAGTATAAGGGATCAATTGTAGCTCTTTCTGATAAGTAAGAGTGTCGAACCCAACGAGGAGCAGAAGGAAATGACAAGTAGTTTTCATTAAGGTAATGTCTGCAAGTGCTGAAATTGTAAGTAGTCGAGTAGTTTGATAGCAAGGTAATTTGTAATGAGCAAGTAATGATAGTAGTAACAAAAGTGCAGCAAGGTAGCCCAATCCTTTTGAGGCAAAGGACAGGCCAAAACGGTCTCTTATGATAAGCAAAGCATTCTTGAGGGTACACGGGAATTTCACCTAGTCACTTTCATCATGTTGGTTCGATTGTGTTCGCTACTTTGACAATTTGATACATGGGTGGACCGGTGCTTAGGTGCTGTTCTTACTTACTTATGATTAACCCTCTCGCAAGCATCCGCAACTACGAGAAAAGTATTAAGAATAAATTCTAACCATAGCATTAAACTTTTGGATCCAATCGGTCCGTTACGGAATAGCGCATAAAGTGGGGTTTAAGCTTCTGTCACTCTCACAACCCATCATCTAATTACTAATCCACAATGCATTCCATTAGGCCCAAATATGGTGAAGTGTCATGTAGTCGATGTTCACATGACACCACTAAGGGAATCACAACATACATACTATCAAAATATCAAACACATATCAAGTTCACATGATTACTTGCAACATGATTTCTCCCATGACCTCAAGAACAAAAGTAACTACTCACAAATGAAAATCATGCTCAAGATCAGAGGGGTATTAAATAGCATATTGGATATGAACATATAATGTTCCACCAAATAAACCATATAGTAATCAACTACAAGATGTAATCAACAGTACTAGTCACCCACAAGCACCAATTTATAGTTCCGATAACAAGATTGAACACAAGAGATGAACTAGGGTTTGAGATGAGATGGTGCTGTTGAAGATGTTGATGAAGATTGCCCTCCCCAAGATGGGAGAGTTGTTGGTGATGATGACGATGATTTCCCCCTCCGGGAGGGTGATAACCCACAAGTATAGGGGATCAATTGTAGCCTCTTTCGATAAGTAAGAGTGTCGAACCCAACGAGGAGCTAAAGGTAGAACAAATATTCCCTCAAGTTCTATCGACCACCGATACAACTCTACGCACGCTTGACGTTCGCTTTACCTAGAACAAGTATGAAACTAGAAGAACTTTATAGGTGTTTTTGGATAAGTTTGCAAGAAAATAAAGAGCGCGTGAATAAAAACTAGGGGCTGTTTAGGTAAATACACAATAAAGTAAATATAGCGAGTGTGGAAAAGTGGTGGTAGGAGTTGCGAAATTGTCCCTAAGCAATTGACTACTTTACTAGACCGATAGGACAACGAAAATCTACTCAGACATCATAGGATGGCAACACATCATTGGATAATAATATGAAGCATAAAGCACCATGTTCAAGTAGAGGGTACAGCGGGTTGCGGGAGAGTGGACCGCTGTAGATAGAGGGGGAAGGTGATGGAGATGTTGGTGAAGATGGCGGAGGTGTTGGTGTAGATCGCGGTGATGATGATGGCCCTCGGCGGTGTTCCAGCGCCACCGGAAGCGAGGGGGAGAGAGCCCCCCTCCTGCTTCTTCTTCCTTGACCTTCTCCCTAGATGGGAGAAGGGTTTCCCCTCTGGTCCATGGTCTCCATGGCGTGGGACGGGCGAGAGCCCCTCCGAGATTGGATCTGTCTCTCTGTCTCTCTCTGTTTCTGCGTTCTCAGATTCTGCCCTGGCACCGTTTCTTTTATATCCGGAGATTCGTAACTCCGATTGGGGTGAATCTTTTGCCCAGATCTTTCTCATAAAATTAGCTTTCTTGCGGCAAAAGAAGAGTGTCAACCACCTTACGGGGTGCCCACGAGGGTCCAGGGCGCGCCTGCCCCCCTGGGGCGCACCCCCTGCCTCGTGGTCCCCTCGGGCACCGTCTCGCGTTGATTTTACTTCCCAAAAATCATAAATATTCCAAAATAATTCTCCGTCCATTTTTATCCCGTTTGGACTCCGTTTGATATTGGGTTTCTGCGAAACATAAAACATGCAACAAACAGGAACTGGCACTGGGCACTGGATCAATATGTTAGTCCCAAAAAATAGTATAAAAAGTTGCCAAAAGTATATGAAAGTTGTAGAATATTGGCTTGGAACAATAAAAAATTATAGATACGACGGAGACGTCTTAGTATCCCCAAGCTTAATTCCTGCTCGTCCTCGAGTAGGTAAATGATAAAAAAGATAATTTTTGATGTGGAATGCTACCTAGCATAATCTTGATCATATGTCTAATCATGGCATGAATATTAAGACACGAGTGATTCAAAGCAATAGTCTATCATTTGACATAAAAACAATAATACTTCAAGCCTACTAATCAAGCAATTATGTCTAATCGAAATAACATAGCCAAAGAAAGTTATCCCTACAAAATCATATAGTCTGGCTATGCTCCATCTTCACCACACAAAATATTCACATCATGCACAACCCCGATGACAAGCCGAGCAATTGGTTCATATTTTTTAACGCGCTTCAGCTTTTTCAACCCTCACGCAATACATGAGCGCGAGCCATGGACATAGCACTATAGGTGGAATAGAATATGATGATGTGGGTTATGTGGAGAAGACAAAAAAGGAGAAAGTCTCACATCGACGCGGCTAATCAACGGGCTATGGAGATGCCCATCAATTGATGTCAATGTGAGGAGTATGGATTGCCATGCAACAGATGCACTAGAGCTATAAGTATATGAAAGCTCAAACTGAAACTAAGTGGGTGTGCATCCAACTTGCTTGCTCATGAAGACCTAGGGCATTTGAGGAAGCCCATCGTCGGAATATACAAGCCAAGTTCTATAATGAAAATTCCCACTAGTATATGAAAGTGATAACTCAAGAGACTCTCTATATGAAGAACATGGTGCTACCTTGAAGCACAAGTGTGGTAAAAGGATAGTAACATTGCCCCTTCTCTCTTTTTCTCTCATTTTTTTTTCTTTTTTTTCTTTTTTTTGGGACTTCTCTTTTTTTGGCCTTTCTCTTTTTATTTTTATTTTTTTCGTTCGGAGTCTCATCCCGACTTATGGGGGAATCGTAGTCTCCATCATCCTTTCCTCACTGGGGCAATGCTCTAATAATGATGATCATCACACTTTTATTTACTTACAACTCAATATTACAACTCGATACTAGAACAAAGATATGACTCTATATGAATGCCTCCGGGGGTGTACCGGGATGTGCAATGATCTAGCGTAGCAATGACATCAAAAAAGGACAAGCCATGAAAACATCATGCTAGCTATCTTACGATCATGCAAAGCAATATGACAATAAATGCTCAAGTCATGTATATGATCATGATGGAAGTTGCATGGCAATATATCTCGGAATGGCTATGGAAATGCCATGATAGGTACGTATGGTGGCTGTTTTGAGGAAGATATAATGAGGCTTATGTGTGATAAAGCGTATCGTATCACGGGGTTTGGATGCACCGGCGAAATTTGCACCAACTCTCGAGGTGAGAAAGGGCAATGCATGGTACCGAAGAGGCTAGCAATAATGGAAGGGTGAGAGTGCGTATAATCTATGGACTCACATTAGTCATAAAGAACTCATATACTTATTGCAAAAGTGTAGCGACCCGACCTCAGACGGTCAAGTCTCTGTGCTTAAGTGTCATCCCTGGATCGGTATGCTGACACACACAGTACTCGAGGATTTATAACAGAGGTAAATCACATGTATAAAATAACGTAAATACTATTACCTCAATCCAAATAGCGGAAGTAACAAGGTTGTGGATTCCCATCAACACCAACGGCAAAGTTGAGTGTAGAAATCGTAACCCTAACGTATTACTTACTCGTCGTAAGAATCCTACAACACGAGACGTTGCAGCCACAAAGGGTCAGTACATTGAATGTACTGGCAAATTCACACCATAGAGAAATGATGAACAAAGGCTATCACTACATGCATATATGGCTGGTGGAAAAGCTCTATGGTTACCGTTTTGTGAAAAGCCAATTTTTCCCTACTGCAAAGGAATAAATTTTATTTAACTATCATGGTGGTTGTTAAACATTGAGAATGGTTGACAACATTCTCAATCCCAATTAAGTATCATCATGAAAACCCAACAAAATTAATTAAAGTAACATGATGAGATTCACATGAAAATCCAGATACTAGATACTCAAGTTGTCCATAACCGGGGACACGGCTAATCATGATTAGATTGTACACTCTGCAGAGGTTTGCGCACTTTTCCCCACAAGACTCGACCTCCTCCGTTGGGATTCTCGCACTTCATGGTGTTTGAGAAACGGATGACCGAGACACAGTCTTTCAGAAGCGTTAACTCTCTACTCCGGGTAGACAGTACCACCTACATCCCCTACATCTGCTAGTCTACCTCTTCAAGAGCTCACACAACCTACTCAACTATGCTAGAGCCCATAATAGCTTGTGGCTGCACACGGAAGTTTCTAGCATGAATAATCTCATGATCCCTTTGAGCATGGGTGGCGGTCCAAAAGAAAAACAGGCAATCCTGGAATACCCAGGTACCTCAATCCACCTAGATGTCTGTTTTAGTTGCCACCGTAAGGTTAACCATTAATTAACAATCTCACATCTGTCATGGTAACACTCAAACCCAATCCACGTCTACGAGCATAGCATAACAATATAAGCAAACGTAGAAGTAAATCCCAAGGGTTTGATAATAAACAGGGCAATAGGTACTACCTCATCTACTTCCCAGAACCCACAATTTAATTAGATCCTAATCATGCAATGTTTGAGGGTTGATCTAATGCAATAAAACTGGGTAGTCAAAGAGGTATGATCAAAGTGTGAACTTGCCTGCAGTGTTGATGAAGATGATTCGCACTCATAACTCTTGATAGTTCTACTCGTCACACTCCGTTCAATTTGTCGTGAGCAAGCAATAGTAACCACACATAAGCAATCACTCAAAAGATCGGGAAGAACAAAGAAGACAGTTCGGAAAACATCAAAACAAAGCAAATAACTCTTGCAACATAAAACAATTTCTAACAGTACCAAAATTATGTGAATTTGGCCTTATCAGAAAGTTTAGGTCAAGAGCTTCGATTTGCAAAAAGAATCAACTAAATCGGAGTTACGGAACTCAAGTTATGTTCAAAAGAAGTTTGAATATGAATCTGAACGAAATTCAAAATTTGAAAATTTCAAAAAGTTGACGTGACAGGTTAACTAGATAGGTGAAAACAAGGCGAAACTATAGGCGCTGGTTTCATCTAATTTGGATAAACGAGTGAAAAGTAATGGTTATTTGAAAAATCAGGGCCAAGCTGTTTTATGGAAGAAAAATAGTTACGGCTAAGGTCTATGTATAAATATGGAGACTAATTGATAATCTAATTATTCTATTATATTAGTCTAGAAATAATAAACTACGGAAGTATAAAAAGAGAAAAAAGGTTACCTTTATAAGGCATAGAAAAGATGACTTTGGAGAGGAGACAATTCTCAAAAGTCGCGCCGGAGAGGAGAAACAGATTTTTCTTTAAGGAATCTAGTCAAACCAAAATATTGATTTAACCCGAGTCGGATGATTTTTGAAGACTCCATGGGTCTATATTTATAGGTTGAAAAGAGGTTTAGGGGTCAAAAGCTAGGCAATGTGGGACTAAATGTAGACGAAAAGAAAAGAAACGGGGAGGCGCCTCGCATGGGCCTAAAGGCCTTAGGCGGTTCGGCCGGCCGCGCGCAATGCAGTTTTTCTTTGAGCAATTGAAAAGAAAGAAAAGAAAAAAAACTATGGAAAAAAATATGGGGAGGAATAGGGCCGGCTGGGCCTGGCCCATGTTGGAGAGAATAAAATGATGGGGCGCCCGATGCCACTATGCAGTGCACGTGAGCGACAAATAATTACGGGCCGCACGTATAGTTTTATTTTAAATAGAAACAGAAAGGAAAACTGAATAAATAAAAATAAAATAAATTTTTATATAGGCATATAATATATCAAACTTTTCAGAAAAAGATTTTCTACAACATGAACATTTTTCTGGCGTCAAATAATACAAAAATTCAGATAAAGCAAAGAGTGCTACTGCTGCAATAAAACCTCATAAAAATCATTTTAAAAATACCAAAATGATTTCAAATTAATTGTTTCTCCAATTTTCTATTGTAGGGAATCATGTTACCCTATTTTCCATATATTTTTATTTTGGAGAAAAATAATTTGAATAAAACCCAAATACTCCAAATTGAAAATAATTTCCAAAAGGACTTTAAATTAGATCCTTTTAAACTTCCAACTCATATTTCATATGTTTTGAAGAAGTCATTTTATCTTCTCTCATGAAAATCATTGAGTTGCTTGAAGTTTCTGAATTGGAAATATTTTCAAATGATATTCAAATATTTTCAACACCCCTTTTCATTTAAATAAATGGAAGAAGTCATGTCATCTTCTCTCCAGGGTTTTGTGATGAAAAGAATTTGAATTCATGGAGATCATAAAACCAAAATGAAAGTTTGGGAAAGTCCTTTTATTCCCTCTCATTTAACTTTCAAAAGATTTCTAATTCACTCACTTTCAGTCAATCAATCAAACAATCAATCCAATCTATCTGTTTATTATAACATTCCAAAATTTAGAATTTTGGGATGTTACAAACCTACCACCCTTAAAATGAATCTCGTCCTCGAGATTCGAAGAGGCTAGCAAGAAATAGGTTAGGTTTGGGGTCTTCTCAAAATCCATCGATCATCACAGGGGGGTCTGGGGTGCTACCACCCTTAGAAGCATGGTTACGGTCCGATCAATACTCATATACTCCATCCTTATTCTTGACGGGGCCGGTCTTCTCAAATTCTCAGGAAAATTCCTTCTCTGGCCCTTCGGTAGCGGCATAACCTTTTCCTCAATTCTTCTGTACCCTTTCTTCTTGGTAAGGTTATTCCAAGACTGGGTCTTCTGAGCTGACGAGTCTGACGCCCATACTAAACAACTATCGACATCTCATGGTGGTCAACAATTTATGGTTTCTCCTGCAGGAAATGGGTCTGGTTGATCCTCACCGTATAACCTATGATTGGCAACAACTGCCGTGTACAAGGGAAACATTCTTATACCATTCTAAGTTTCAAACAAGGTTTAACACCGTCGTCTCTCTACTATAGGTAAGTCACTCAGATTTACCATCCCGTATAGCAAGGTGAACAATAAGAGTAAGTCGGTATGGTGATCAATGCATCCCGCACCCAAATCATTACCTTGTATATGGTTTAGCAAATCTTGCATTCTAACACTCGGTCATCCTCACAAGCATTGCAGAATTTCTCTTGTCGACGAACCAAGTTCGGATAAATCCATGGATTCTACAAGCCAAACAAACATCTATCGTTCCTTCCCAACCCTCAGTTTTGCGTAACTCCTATAAGATCGTCTGTCGATAAAATCGTAACTTCTTCCAGGGTTTTTCCTTCAGCAAGAATGTGCTTGCTTCTTGGCAGGTCCTGGGGCCTGTGGGTTATGGCCCATCTCATCACTGGTAAACCTTGAACTCATCGGGGAAACTGATCCTTAATCCAACATCCAACTTCCTAGTATTCTTAAATCCATGCAATTGTACTGTCTTCCTTCCTTCTATTGGCACCAAACTAGGACATGATTACTCAGACTCATTATGGAATTTCCATTGATCCATATTTCCAACATCATACCTCCTTTATATCCAATAGTAATTCATCTCTTCATCCTCGGGGGATATCCCACATACCGAGATAAAAAAAACACTTATACTTATGAAGTCCATACTCCACTTCGTGGAACATCATTATCCTTTCCAGGGTCAAGCGTCCTTATAGGGGAATATTGGCCATCTCTGCATGGCACTTATTCAACTGGGAAACATGAAACACATCATGAACTCCTGACAGTCCTTCGGGTGACTCCAACTTGTTGGCCACTTCTCCCATATGATCCAAAACTCGGTATGGTCCTACAAATCTCGGGGCTAACTTTCCCTTAACTCCAAATTGTTTAACTCCTCGCAGAGGGGACACACGAAGACATGCTCTGTCTCCAATTTCATAGACTACCTCCTTGCATTTTTGAGTCTGCATAACTCTTCTGCCTGGACCGAGCTACCTTCAGTCTATCTTGAATCAACTTAACATTCTCTTCTGACTCCTTGATCACATTTGGTCCAAACAACTGACGGTCTCCAACTTCATCCCACATCAACGGTGTCTGGCTCCTTCTCCCATACAAAGCTTCAAAAGGGGCCATCTTCAAACTGGCTTGGTACTGTTGTTGTATGAGAACTCCGCGTAAGGTAGATTATCATCCCTACTAGATCCATAATCTAGCGCACACGCTCTCAACATGTCCTCCAGAATCTGATTGACTCTCTCGGTCTATCCATCTGTCTACGGATGAAAGGCTGTACTGAACTCTAGCCTAGTACCCAAAGTCTGGTGCAGCTGATTCCAAAACTTTGAGGTAAACTGTGTTCCTCTATCTGATACGATGGTCCTCGGAACTCCATGCAGACATACAATCCTGGTCAAATATATCTTGGCCAACTTCGCACTTGTATAGGTGGTTTTCACTGGGATAAAGGGAGCCACTTTGGTCAAGCGAATCAACTACTACCCAGATAGAATCATATCCCGATCGGGTTCTGGGAAATCCGGTAATGGAATCCATGCCAAGCTTATCCTACTTCCATTCGGGTATCGGCATAGGCTGTAGTAATCCGGCTGGCTTCTGATACTCTGCCTTTACTCTCTGGCATACATCACCTATGACTACATACTCCGCAATATCCTTCTTCATACCAGTCCACCAGAAATGCTCCTTCAAATCCAAATACATCTTGTTGTTTCCAGGGCGAATCGAGTATGGTCATGAGCCTCCTAAAGTATTAACTTCCTGATCTTTGCATTATTGGGCACATATACACGGTCCTCGAACCATAAGGTGTCGTGCTCATCCTTACGAAAACCTTTGGCCTTTCCTTTGCTCATCCTCTCTTTTAACTCAGCAATCTCTTTGTCATCCTTCTGAGCTTCACGGATCTTTCCCAACAATGTAGACTGAACTTCCATAAGGCTTTAATTTCTGGGGCACAACTCGAGACTTTGATAAATTCAACTTAAATTCTTTCCAAGTGGTTACTCTTGCCATCCATTGGTGGTTTGGTACATCCTCCACCAAGTAGCAGCACCTCTTTCAAAGCACTAAAGAGCATGTTGGGTCATATCCTTTCCGGCTATAGGGTTATTCTCCATGTGATCCTCCATGTTCTGAATCCATCGGTCCGTCTCCAATTGACTCATTGGTCTAGAAAATACAAGCTCATCTCCATTCATCCTCTATTGGGTCCATGGGTTTGGGGTGAGATAAGAGAGATAGAGAGGGATACACACAATGCAAACAATAGTTTTGAAGAGACAGATTTTTATTGTGGCTGTCGGAAAAACAACAAACAAATGACAGCTCACAAACGTCGCATCTAACGTAGGTATAACAGGGGTTTGGTCTTCTAAAGGTCAATAAATCTTCAACGTCATCAAACTCTTCAAGTCTTGTTCATGCCTCCAATGGCTTCTTCCAATCATGCTTGTCCTTCTTAAGTTCTTTTGCCAGATCATCTCTGTTGACTCAAAGTCTCTCGTGACATCCTTGAATATTCTGGAGTTGCATTCCAAACTTCTGTGTTTCATCAACCTCGACATGGACCATGATCCTACTGTCCTTCAGTTCCTGACGAATCTTTGATGTCTCGAGGTTTTGCTCCTCCATCATGGCTACTTTCAGCTTCTGGGTCATGAGTCCTTCACGAAATGCTTACTTGTCGAATACTGCTTCCTGAAGGTTCATCTTTAAACTTCCTGATGTAATGCTCCAGATCCTGGTGATACACCAGCTAAGGTTAAAACTTCGTCTTGCTGGTAGGTGCTCCATCAGCCTTCTACCATCCAATCCTTCCATGCATATGCATGCTTAACTCAGCACGGTGACAATAGCATAAGCGGGCGATAACATCATGGATAGCCGTGTTTCTGCTCTTTTCATTTCCATGAGCTATCTCTCCATAGTTGATATCTCCTGCCTTAGGGTTTTCCTTGACAGAACTTTGAGTTTTTAACTCTCCATGCTCTGGTCTTTCTCCGATACAACTTGATCTCGGGTATTGACATCTTCCATAGTCTGCCAAGTTCCATAAGGGTAGCCTTCCTAGGTCATAAAAAATCTGGGAATTCTTCAGAGCCTTCAAATTCTCCTAGTCTTCAGAGTCTTCAACTGTTGTAGTTTCCATTATTCAGATGCAAGGTAAAATCTCCTTCATTCCGTGGTGGTCGTGGTTGTCCGATATCTTGTACTTCTTGGAGTGGTCTCGTCAGCCGAATCTTCGAGTGGTCAAAAGGGAAAAAGGGGTATGGTCTCACTAAAAGTGAATATTTGAATAAGCTCGAAAGAGAAGAGAGGTAAAAGATCTTTTGAAAAAGAAAGTTTTAGAGAAAATCCTTCCTATGGGTTTGCCAGTTTCTAGGGGTCACATCCTACAGTCAACATGTACTCTGATACCATCTTGTAGCGACCCGACCTTAGACGGTCAAGTCTCTATGCTTAAGTGTCATCCCTGGATCGGTATGCTGACACACACAGTACTCGAGGATTTATAACAGAGGTAAATCACATGTATAAAATAACGTAAATACTATTACCTCAATCCAAATAGCGGAAGTAAAAAGGTTGTGGATTCCCATCAACACCAACGGCAAAGTTGAGTGTAGAAATCGTAACCCTAACGTATTACTTACTCGTCGTAAGAATCCTGCAACATGAGACGTTGCAGCCACAAAGGGTCAGTACATTGAATGTACTGGCAAATTCACACCATAGAGAAATGATGAACAAAGGCTATCACTACATGCATATATGGCTGGTGGAAAAGCTCTATGGTTACCGTTTTGCGAAAAGCCAATTTTTCCCTACTGCAAAGGAATAAAATTTATTTAACTATCATGGTGGTTGTTAAACATTGAGAATGGTTGACAGCATTCTCAATCCCAATTAAGTATCATCATCAAAACCCAACAAAATTAATTAAAGTAACATGATGATATTCACATGAAAATCCAGATACTAGATACTCAAGTTGTCCATAACCGGGGACACGGCTAATCATGATTAGATTGTACACTCTGCAGAGGTTTGCGCACTTTTCCCCACAAGACTCGACCTCCTCCGTTGGGATTCTCGCACTTCATGGTGTTTGAGAAACGGATGACCGAGACACAGTCTTTCAGAAGCGTTAACTCTCTACTCCGGGTAGACAGTACCACCTACATCCCCTACATCTGCTAGTCTACCTCTTCAAGAGCTCACACAACCTACTCAACTATGCTAGAGCCCATAATAGCTTGTGGCTGCACACGGAAGTTTCTAGCATGAATAATCTCATGATCCCTTTGAGCATGGGTGGCGGTCCAAAAGAAAAACAGGCAATCCTGGAATACCCAGGTACCTCAATCCACCTAGATGTCTGTTTTAGTTGCCACCGTAAGGTTAACCATTAATTAACAATCTCACATCTGTCATGGTAACACTCAAACCCAATCCACGTCTACGAGCATAGCATAACAATATAAGCAAACGTAGAAGTAAATCCCAAGGGTTTGATAATAAACAGGGCAATAGGTACTACCTCATCTACTTCCCAGAACCCACAATTTAATTAGATCCTAATCATGCAATGTTTGAGGGTTGATCTAATGCAATAAAACTGGGTAGTCAAAGAGGTATGATCAAAGTGTGAACTTGCCTGCCGCACTCATAACTCTTGATAGTTCTACTCGTCACACTCCGTTCAATCTATCGTGAGCAAGCAATAGTAACCACACATAAGCAATCACTCAAAAGATCAGGAAGAACGAAGAAGACAGTTCGGAAAACATCAAAACAAAGCAAATAACTCTTGCAACATAAAACAATTTCTAACAGTACCACAATTATGTGAATTTGGCCTTATCAGAAAGTTTAGGTCAAGAGCTTCGATTTGCAAAAAGAATCAACTAAATCGGAGTTACGGAACTCAAGTTATGTTCAAAAGAAGTTTGAATATGAATCTGAACAAAATTCAAAATTTGAAAATTTCAAAAAGTTGATGTGACAGGTTAACTAGATAGGTGAAAACAAGGCGAAACTATAGGCGCTGGTTTCATCTAATTTGGATAAACGAGTGAAAAGTTATGGTTATTTGAAAAATCAGGGCCAAACTGTTTTACGGAAGAAAAATAGTTACGGGTAAGGTCTATGTATAAATATGTAGACTAATTGATAATCTAATTATTCTATCATATTAGTCTAGAAATAATAAACTACGGAAGTATAAAAAGAGAAAAAAGGTTACCTTTATAAGGCATAGAAAAGATGACTTTGGAGAGAGGAGACAATTCTCAAAAGTCGTGCCGGAGAGGAGAAAATATTTTTCTTTAAGGAATCTAGTCAAACCAAAATATTGATTTAACCCGAGTCGGATGATTTTTGAAGACTCTATGGGTCTATATTTATAGGTGGAATAGAGGTTTAGGGGTCAAAAGCTAGGCAATGTGGGACTAAACGTAGACGAAAAGAAAAGAAATGAGGAGGCGCCTCGCATGGGCCTAAAGGCCTTAGGCGGTTCGGCCGGCCGCGCGCAATGCAGTTTTTTTTGAGCAATTGAAAAGAAAGAAAAAAAACTATGGAAGAAAAATATGGGGAGGAATAGGGCCGGCTGGGCCTAGCCCACGTAGGAGAGAATAAAATGATGGGGCGCCCGATGCCACTATGCAGCACATGTGAGCGACAAATAATTACGGGCCGCACGTATAGTTTTATTTTAAATAGAAACAGAAAGGAAAACTGAATAAATAAAAATAAAATAAATTTTTATATAGGCATATAATATATCAAACTTTTCAGAAAAAGATTTTCTACAACATGAACATTTTTCTAGAATCAAATAAAATATAAAAAAATTCAGATAAAGCAAAGAGTGCTACTGCTGCAATAAACCTCATAAAAATCATTTTAAAAATACCAAAATGATTTCAAATTAATTTTTTCTCCAATTTTCTATTGTAGGGAATCATGTTACCCTATTTTCCATATATTTTTATTTTGGAGAAAAATAATTTGAATAAAACCCAAATACTCCAAATTGAAAATAATTTCCAAAAGGACTTTAAATTAGATCCTTTTAAACTTCCAACTCATATTTCATATGTTTTGAAGAAGTCATTTTATCTTCTCTCATGAAAATCATTGAGTTGCTTGAAGTTTCTGAATTGGAAATATTTTCAAATGATATTCAAATATTTTCAACACCCCTTTTCATTTAAATAAATGGAAGAAGTCATGTCATCTTCTCTCCAGGGTTTTGTGATGAAAAGAATTTGAATTCATGGAGGTCATAAAAGCAAAATGAAAGTTTGGGAAAGTCCTTTTATTCCCTCTCATTTAACTTTCAAAAGATTTCGAATTCACTCACAACCAGTCAATCAATCAAACAATCAATCCAATCTATCTGTTTATTATAACATTCCAAAATTTAGAATTTTGGGATGTTACAAAAAGTTTATTAGCCCTCGAAGCAAAGTACTACTACGCATGCCCCTAGGGGGATAGATTGGTAGGAAAAGACCATCGCTCGTCCCCGACCGCCACTCATAAGGAGACAATCAATAAATACCTCATGCTCCAACTTCGTTACATAACGGTTCACCATACGTGCATGCTACGGGAATCACAAACCTCAACACAAGTATTTCTACAATTTCACAATTACTCAACCAGCACGACTCTAATATCACCACCTTTATATCGCAAAACTATTGCAAGGAATCAAACATATCTTATTCAATGATCTACAAGTTTTATGTAGGATCTTATGACTAACCATGTGAATGACCAGTTCCTGTCATCTCTCTAAATAGATATAAGTGAAGCAAGAGAGTTTAATTCTTTCTACAAAAGATATGCCCACGCTCTAACAAATATAAGTGAAGCAAAAGAGAATTCTACAAATGAACCAAGGACTATCTCATACCAGCATGGTGCATAAAAAAATGAAAACTAAATGCAAAAGACGCTCCAAGATTGCACATATCGCATGAATGAAACGAATCCGAAAACATACCGATACTTGTTGAAGAAAGAGGGGATGCCTTCCGGGGCATCCCCAAGCTTAGACGCTTGAGTCTCCTTGAATATTTACTTGGGGTGCCTCGGGCATCCCCAAGCTTGAGCTCTTGCCTCTCTTCCTTCTTCTCACATTGAAACCTTCTCGATCATCGAACACTTCATACACACAAAACTTCAACAGAAAACTCGGTAAGATCCGTGAGTATAATAAAGCAAATCACTACTCTAAGTACTGTTGCAAACCAATTCATATTTTGTTTTTGCATTGTGTCTACTGTAATATAACTTTTCCATGGATTAATCCACTG
Source organism: Triticum aestivum (assembly GCF_018294505.1). Taxonomy (NCBI): domain Eukaryota; kingdom Viridiplantae; phylum Streptophyta; class Magnoliopsida; order Poales; family Poaceae; genus Triticum; species Triticum aestivum. The sequence goes on from NC_057802.1 coordinate 258,574,824, forward strand.
ATATAAATCGATAGTTTCATCAAAACAAAGCAAACTATGCATCAAAAACAGAATTTGTCTAAAACAGAATAGTCTGTAAAAATCTGAACATTCACCATACTTCTGGTACTTGAAAAACTTCTGCCAAAATTAGGAAACATAAAAAATTTGTATAGAAAGACAGTGCAAAAAGAATCAGAACCATTTGACGTTCCAGTAAAAAAATAAAAATCGCGCACTACAGCCAAAGTTTCTGTCCTGCACCGCACAAACCAACAAGCATTGTAAACATCCTAAAGGCAGATCTTGGCACATTATTTTTATTTCTAAACTTTATAAAAGCACACAACAGAAATAAATTAATCTCTAAAACTTCCGGGTTGTCTCCCTGGAAGCGCTTTCTTTAAAGCCATTAAGCTAGGCATATAGTGCTCAAGTAGTGAATCCACCCGGATCCCAAGGTATATCAAAGCCAATTTTAATTAACAACGATTTGTAATTTAGTAGTGAGCACAAAGTAACATATATCAAACAATAACAAAGTCTAACTCTCTTCCTATGCATCGGCATGTCATAAAAGAACAATTCATGCACACATAGTAAAGGCCATGCATAGTATAAATAGTTTCTTGCAATTTTATCGTGTTGGAAACATAGAGAGGTGGAGATATAGTTCCTCTCTCATAATAATTGCAAGTAGGAGCAGCAAGCACATGCACATTATATCTATCAAAATCATCATGTGTAATAGTAAAAGGCAACCCATCAATATAATCCTTAATAAGAGCAAACTTTTTTGATATAGTATAATCGGGAGAATTCAAAAAGATAATAGGACTATCATGCGTGGGTGCAATAGCAACAATTTCATGTTTAACATAAGGAACTATAGCAAGTTCATCTCCATAAGGATAATTCATATTGGCATCTTGGCCACAAGCATAGCAAGCATCATAAAAAAGGGATATTTCAAGAAAATCAACGGGATCATAACAATCATCATAGCAATCATCCTTCGGTAAGCACGAAGGGAAATTAAACAATGTATGAGTTGAAGAGTTACTCTCATTAGAAGGTGGGCACGGGTAGCTAATCCTCTCTTCCTCCTTTTGTTCTTCGCTCTCCTCATCATCTTTTTCATCCAATGAGCTCACAGTTTCATCAATTTCTTCTTCCATAGACTCCTGCAAAATATTAGTCTCTTCTTGGACAGCGGAGTAGTCCTCAATATATGGTTCAACATAGGCATTAGAAGCATAATTATCATAGCAATATTTAAGTATGGCAAAATTTTCAGATTTATGAAGAGTAGCATTATACTTTTCAATCAAAGAAGCAATTTCATAAGCACCCTTAAAAGCAACAAATTCTTCAATTTGTTGAACATCATAGTAATTATAAACACCCTTAGCATACGAAGATATGATTCTATTATCACTAAACTCACATTGGTAGGGAAGGTGTTTCTTAGGGTTTTCAGAACAACAAGTAAAATCATATATTTCACATAAATTCCAAGCATAGCATTGCAAACGATGAATTTGACCCAGTAAGAGTTTCCCTTTTTCAGATATGCGGTGTCGCACATAACAAGCATGCTCATCTAAATATCTGCCCTCAACTAAGCTAGTTGGGGTTTCAGCACGAGCACATAGGGATCAAAGATGATCCAAGTAATAAGCTTCATGAGTATGATAGATTTTGAGTGGTTCTTCAACCATTGGTTCAGTAGGTACAACTAATTTTTTTGGTATTATGCGTTTCCTACCCATAACTAAAGATAAGAAAACAACTAATAACAGCAAATAAAAATTACTTAGTGATAAAGCAAACAAGCACACACGAGAATATTCACCCCACGCTATTGCTCCCCGGCAACGGCGCCAGAAAAAGGTCTTGATAACCCACAAGTATAGGGGATCAATTGTAGCCTCTTTCGATAAGTAAGAGTGTCGAACCCAACAAGGAGCTAAAGGTAGAACGAATATTCCCTCAAGTTCTATCGACCACCGATACAACTCTACGCACGCTTGACGTTCGCTTTACCTAGAACAATTATGAAACTAGAAGTACTTTGTAGGTGTTTTTGGATAAGTTTGCAAGAAAATAAAGAGCGCGTGAATAAAAACTAGGGGCTGTTTAGGTAAAGACACAATAAAGTAAATATAGCGAGTGTGGAAAAGTGGTGGTAGGAGTTGCGAAATTGTCCCTAAGCAATTGACTACTTTACTAGACCGATAGGACAACGAAAATCTACTCAGACATCATAGGATGGCAACACATCATTGGATAATAATATGAAGCATAAAGCACCATGTTCAAGTAGAGGGTACAGCGGGTTGCGGGAGAGTGGACCGCTGTAGATAGAGGGGGGAAGGTGATGGAGATGTTGGTGAAGATGGCGGAGGTGTTGGTGTAGATATCGGTGATGATCATGGCCCCCGGCGGCGTTCCAGCGCCACCGGAAGCGAGGGGGAGAGAGCCCCCTCCTTCTTCTTCTTCCTTGACCTTCTCCCTATATGGGAGAAGGGTTTCCCCTCTGGTCCATGGTCTCCATGGCGTGGGAGGGGCGAAAGCCCCTCCGAGATTGGATCTGTCTCTCTGTTTCTGCGTTCTCAGATTCTGCCCTGGCACCGTTTCTTTTATATCCGGAGATCCGTAACTCCGATTGGGACGAATCTTTCGCCCATATCTTTCTCATAAAATTAGCTTTCTTGCGGCAAAAGAAGAGCGTCAACTCCCTTACGGGGTGCCCACGAGGGTCCAGGGCGCGCCTGCCCCCCCGGGGCGCCCCCCTGCCTCGTGGCCCCCTCCGGCACCGTCTCGCGTTGATTTTACTTCCCAAAAATCATAAATATTCCAAAATAATTCTCCGTCCGTTTTTATCCCGTTTGGACTCCGTTTGATATTGGGTTTCTGCGAAACATAAAACCTGCAACAAACAGGAACTGGCATTGGGCACTGGATATGTTAGTCCCAAAAAATAGTATAAAAAGTTGCCAAAAGTATATGAAAGTTGTAGAATATTGGCATGGAACAATCAAAAATTATAGATATGACGGAGACGTATCAGAGGGAAGTTCCCCCGGCGGAATCGCTGCGCCGGAGGGCAAAAGTGCTCCTGCCCCAAGTTTCGCCTCGAGACGGCGGTGCTCCATTCCGAAAGTCCTCGCCTTATTTTTTCTAGGTCAAAATGACCTATATACCAGAAGATGGGCACCGGAGGTGGGCCTGGGTGAGCACAACCTATCAGGGCGCGCCTGGGCTCCCTGGCGTGCCCAGGTAGGTTGTGCCCACTTGGTGGCCCCCCTCTGCTAGTTATTTGCTCCAATATTCCTCAAATATTCCATAAAAAATCTCCGTGAAGTTTCAGCTTGTTTGGAGTTGTGCATAATAGGTAGCCTCACATAGCTTTTTCAGGTCCAGATTTCCAGCTGCCGGAATTTTCCCTCTTTGTGTATACCTTGCATATTATGAGATAAAAGGCATTAGAATTACTCCAAAAAGCATTATTATGGATAAAAACATCATAAATAATAGTAAGAAAACATGATGCAAAATGGACGTATCAAGGGCGAGGAAAGTTTCAGGGAGTTCCCGGTTACGGTGGGTGGTCGGGGCCGAGTGATGTAGTGTGGTTTGCGCGTTTCTCTCGTACACGTGTGTGTGGGAGGCACTCGCTAACTGAACCCTTGCAAGACCTTCGCTTACTGAACCCAAGCGATTGCACTAGCTACGTACTGAACACGAGCGATCGATCCCACTACGTACTGAAGCCGATCGACCGATCCCTTCGCTGCTAACTGAATCCGAGCGATTTCTTCGCTGCTAACTGAACCCAACTGATTCCTTCATGATAACCCACAAGTATAGGGGATCAATTGTAGCCTCTTTCGATAAGTAAGAGTGTCGAACCCAACGAGGGGCTAAAGGTAGAACAAATATTCCCTCAAGTTCTATCGACCACCGATACAACTCTACGCACGCTTAACGTTCGCTTTACCGAAAACAAGTATGAAACTAGAAGTACTTTGTAGGTGTTTTTGGATAGGTTTGAAAGAATATAAAGAGAGCGTAAATAAAAAGTAGGGGCTGTTTAGATAAAGACACAATAAAGTAAATGTGGCGAGTGTGGAAAAGTGGTGGTAGGAGTTGCGAAATTGTCCTTAAGCAATTGACTACTTTACTAGACCGATAGCAAGTTCTATGTGGGAGAGGCCACTGCTAGCATGTCATCCCTGACTTGGAATTCTATGCACTTATGATTGGAACTATTAGCAAGCATCCGCAACTACTAACGTTCATTAAGGTAAAACCCAACCATAGCATTAAGATATATTGGTCCCTCTTCAATCCCGTATGCATCAATTTCTATGCTAGGTTGAAGCTTGTGTCACTCTTGCCCTCCAATACATAGTCCTATCAACATACAACTAACCCTATGGTGTGATCCACGTGCGCGCTCATATGATGGGCACCAAAGGACAGCAACATAACCACAAGCAAATTAAATCAATCATAGCAATTCATCAACCACCAATAGGACAACGAAAATCTACTCAGACATCATAGGATGGCAACACATCATTGGATAATAATATGAAGCATAAAGCACCATGTTCAAGTAGAGAGTACAGCGGGTTGCGGGAGAGTGGACCGCTGTAGATAGAGGGGGGAAGGTGATGGAGATGTTGGTGAAGATGGCGTAGGTGTTGGTGAAGATTGCGGTGATGATGATGGCCCCCGGCGGCGTTCCGGCGCCACCGGAAGCGAGGGGGAGAGAGCCCCCCTCCTTCTTCTTCCTTGACCTTCTCCCTAGATGGGAGAAGTGTTTCCCCTCTGGTCCATGGTCTCCATGGCGTGGGAGGGGCGAGAGCCCCTCCGAGATTGGATCTGTCTCTCTGTCTCTCTCTGTTTCTGCGTTATGGTTTTCTGCCCTTTCACCATTTCGTATATATATGGAGATCCGTAACTCCGATTGGATTGAAACCTTCGCCCAGATTTTTTTCCCGAAAATTAGCTTTCTTGCGGCCGAAGAAGAGAAGCAACCGCCTTACGGGGGGCCCACGAGGGGGGCAGGCGCGCCCCCTGCCTCGTGCCCTCCTCGGGCACCGTCTCGCGTTGATTCTTCTTCCCATATTCTCCAAATATTCCCAAAATATTCTCCGTCCGTTTTTATCCCGTTTGGATTCCGTTTGATATGGGGTTTCTGCGAAACATAAAACATGCAATAAACAGGAACTGGCACTGGGCACTGGATCAATATGTTAGTCCCAAAAATAGTATAAAAAGTTGCCAAAAAGTATATGAAAGTTGTATAATATTGGCATGGAACAATCAAAAATTATAGATACGACGGAGACGTATCAGCATCCCCAAGCTTAATTCCTGCTCGTCCTCGAGTAGGTAAATGATAAAAAAGATAATTTTTGATGTGGAATGCTACCTATCATAATCTTGATCATGTATCTAATCATGGCATGAATATTAAGACACAAGTGATTCAAGGCAATAGTCTATCATTTGACATAAAAACAATAATACTTCAAGCCTACTAATAAAGCAATCATGTCTTTTCAAAATAACAAGGCCAAAGAAAGTTATCCCTACAAAATCATATAGTCTGGCTATGCTCCATCTTCACCACACAAAATATTCAAATCATGCACAACCCCGATGACAAGCCGAGCAATTGGTTCATACTTCTTAACGCGCTTCAGCTTTTTCAACCCTCACGCAATACATGAGCGCAAGCCATGGACATAGCATTATAGGTGGAATAGAATAATATGATGGGGGTTATGTGGAGAAGACAAAAAAGGAGAAAGTCTCACATCGACGCGGCTAATCAACGGGCTAGGGAGATGCCCATCGATTGATGTCAATGCAAGGAGTAGGGATTGCCATGCAACGGATGCACTAGAGCTATAAGTATATGAAAGCTCAAATTGAAAACTAAGTGGCTGTGCATCCAACTTTCTTGCTCATGAAGACCTCGGGCATTTGAGGAAGCCCATCATTGGAATATACAAGCCAAGTTCTATAATGAAAATTCCCACTAGTATATGAAAGTGATAACTCAAGAGACTCCCTATATGAAGAACATGGTGCTACTTTGAAGCACAGGTGTGGTAAAAGGATAGTAACATTGCCCCTTTTTTTTTCGGGCTTCTTTGGCCCCATTTTTTTTATTTAGGCTTCTTTGGCCTCTCTTTTTTTGGGGGGCAATGCTCTAATAATGATGATCATCACACTTTTATTTACTTACAACTCAATATTACAACTCAATACTAGAACAAAGATATGACTCTATATGAATGCCACCGGTGGTGTACCGGGATGTGCAATGATCTAGCGTAGCAATGATATCAAAAAATGGACAAGCCATGAAAACATCATGCTAGCTATCTTACGATCATGCAAAGCAATATGACAATAAATGCTCAAGTCATGTATATGATGATGATGGAAGTTGCATGGCAATATATCTCAGAATGGCTATGGAAATGCCATAATAGGTAGGTATGGTGGCTGTTTTGAGGAAGATATAATGAGGCTTATGTGTGATAGAGCGTATCATATCACGGGGTTTGGATGCACCGGCGAAGTTTGCACCAACTCTCGAGGTGAGAAAGGGAAATGCACGGTACCGAAGAGGCTAGCAATGATGGAAGGGTGAGAGTGCGTATAATCCATGGACTCACATTAGTCATAAAAAACTCATATACTTATTGCAAAAGTTTATTAGCCCTCGAAGCAAAGTACTACTACGCATGCCCCTAGGGGGATAGATTGGTAGGAAAAGACCATCGCTCGTCCCCGACCGCCACTCATAAGGAAGACAATCAATAAATACCTCATGCTCCAACTTCGTTACATAACGGTTCACCATACGTGCATGCTATGGGAATCACAAACCTCAACACAAGTATTTCTACTAATCCACAACTACCCACTAGCATGACTCTAATATCACCATCTTTATATCGCAAAACTATTGCAAGGAATCAAACATATCATATTCAGTGATCTACAAGTTTTATGTAGGATTTTATGACTAACCATGTGAATGACTAGTTCCTGTCATCTCTCTAAATAGGTATAAGTGAAGCAAGAGAGTTTGATTCTTTCTACAAAATATATGCCCACGCTCTAACAAATATAAGTGAAGCAAAAGAGCATTCTACAAATGGCGGTTTTCTATGTAAAGAGAAACAGGCAATCCAAACTTCAAAAGATATAAGTGAAGCACATGAAGCATTCTATAAAGCCAAGGACTATCTCATACCAGCATGGTGCATAAAATAAAACTGAAAACTAAATGCAAAAGACGCTCCAAGATTTACACATATCGCATGAACGAAACGAATCCGAAAACATACCGATACTTGTTGAAGAAAGAGGGGGGCATCCCCAAGCTTAGACGCTTGAGTATCCTTGAATATTTACTTGGGGTGCCTTGGGAATCACCAAGCTTGAGCTCTTGCCTCTCCTTCTTCTCCTCACATCGAGACCTTCTCGATTATCGAACACTTCATCCACACAAAACTTCAACAGAAAACTCGGTAAGATCCGTTAGTACAATAAAGCAAATCACTACTCTAAGTACTGTTGCAAACCAATTCATATTTTGTTTTTGCATTATAGCTACTGTAATATAACTTTTTCATTGCTTAATCCACTGATAGAAATTGATAGTTCATCAAAACAAGCAAACTATGCATCAAAAACAGAATCTGTCTAAAACAGAACAGTCTGTAACAATATGAACATTAACCATACTTCTGTTACTTGAAAAATTCTACAAAAATTAGGAAAAATAAAAAATTTGTATAGAAAGACATTTCAAAAAGAATCAGAACCGTTTGACATTGCTGTAAAAAATTAAAAATCACGCACTACAGCCAAAGTTTCTGTCCTGCACCGCACAAACCAACAAGCATTGTAAACATCCTAAAGGAAAACCTTGGCACATTATTTTTATAATACAATGGAATTGTACAAGGGGATAATTATTTTTGTTGAAAAGTTTCTGTAATCAAGATTCACAAAGTTTCCGTGAGCATGAACAAAGTTCAAGGCTAGCTCCCACTTCAACAATGCTTGTCTCTCTCACTTTCACTTTCCTTTTTGAAAAAAGTTTTGGGTTCCCCTCTTTATTTTTATTTTGTTTTTAAACTATATAAAAGCAATCAACAGAAATAAATGACTCTCTAAAACTTCCGGGTTGTCTCCCTGGCAGCGCTTTCTTTAAAGCCGTTAAGCTAGGCATATAGTGCTCAAGTAGTGAATCCACCTGGATCCCAAGGTATATCAAAGCCAATTTTAATTAACAATGATTTGGCATTTAGTAGTGAGCACAAAGCAACATATATCAAGCAATGACTAATTCTAACTCTCTTCCTATGCATCGGCATGTCATAAAAGAACAATTCATGCACACATAGTACAGGCCAATGCATAGTATAAATAGTTTCTTGCAATTTTATCATGCGGGAAACATAGAGAGGTGGAGATATAGTTCCTCTCTCATAATAATTGCAAGTAGGAGCAGAAAGTAAATGCATATTATATCTATAAAAATCATCATGTGCAACGGTAAAAGGCAACCCATCAATATAATCCTTAATAAGAGCAAACTTCTCCGATATAGTGTAGTAGGGAGAATTCAAAAAGACAATAGGACTATCATGTGTGGGTGCAATAGCAATCATTTCATGTTTAACATAAGGAACTATAGCAAGTTCATCTCCATAAGCATCATTCATATTGTCATCTTGGCCACAAGCATAGCAAGCATCAAGTTCATCAAAAAGGGATATTTCAAATGAATTCAAGGGATCATAGCAATCATCCTTCGGTAAGCACGAAGGGAAATTAAACAATGTATGAGTTGAAGAGTTACTCTCATTAGAAGGTGGGCACGGGTAGCTAATCTGTTCTTCCTCCTTTTGTTCTTCGCTCTCCTCATCATCTTTTTCATCCAATGAGCTCACAGTTTCATCAATTTCTTCTTCCATAGACTCCTGCAAAATATTAATCTCTTCTTGGACAGCGGAGACTTTCTCAATAAATGCATCAATATCGGAATTGTATTCATAATTCTCATAGCAATATTTCAATATAGCAAAATTTTCAGGCCTATAAACATCATCATCAAAAGCTTCATTCTTTTCAAACAAAGATTCAATTTCATAAGCACCCTTAAAAGCAACAAATTCTTCCATTTGTTCCACATCATAGTAATCATATATACCTCTAGCATAAGAAGCCAAGGTTTCATTATCACTAAATTCGCATGAAAAGGGAAGGTGTGGAGACTTCATCCTAGAGCAACAAGTATAATCATATCTCAAGCATAGTTGCCTAGCATACCACTTCAACATATAAATTTGATCGCATAATAGTTTCCCTTTTTGAGTCAAGCGATAATCCCTAAAGTATTCACGTTGATCCAACGTGTCTCCCATTACATAATTGAATGAGGTTTTCTAAGGATTATCAAAGTGATACATAATATTTTTCACATATTGAGCATCGAGCGTTTTAGGAGGTTCCCCATCTCCATGAGCGGCAAGTACACCTAATTCTTTTGGTATTTCGTGTTCCATATCCATAACTAAAGATAAAGAACAACTAAGAACAGCAAATAAAAATTACTTAGTGATAAAGCAAACAAGCACACACGAGAATATTCACCCCACGCTATAACTCCCTGTCAACGGCGCCAGAAAAAGGTCTTGATAACCCACAAGTATAGGGGATCAATTGTAGCCTCTTTCGATAAGTAAGAGTGTCGAACCCAACGAGGAGCTAAAGGTAGAAGAAATATTCCCTCAAGTTCTATCGACCACCGATACAACTCTACGCATGCTTAATGTTCGCTTTACCGGAAACAAGTATGAAACTAGAAGTACTTTGTAGGTGTTTTTGGATAGGTTGAAAGAATATAAAGAGAGCGTAAATAAAAAGTAGGGGCTGTTTAGATAAAGACACAATAAAGTAAATGTGGCGAGTGTGGAAAAGTGGTGGTAGGAGTTGCGAAATTGTCCTTAAGCAATTGACTACTTTACTAGACCGATAGCAAGTTTTATGTGGGAGAGGCCACTGCTAGCATGTCATCCCTGACTTGGAATTCTATGCACTTATGATTGGAACTATTAGCAAGCATCCGCAACTACTAACGTTCATTAAGGTAAAACCCAACCATAGCATTAAGATATATTGGTCCCCCTTCAATCCCGTATGCATCAATTTCTATGCTAGGTTGAAGCTTGTGTCACTCTTGCCCTCCAATACATAGTCCTATCAACATACAACTAACCCTATGGTGTGATCCACGCGCGCGCTCATATGATGGGCACCAAAGGACAGCAACATAACCACAAGCAAATTAAATCAATCATAGCAATTCATCAACCACCAATAGGACAACGAAAATCTACTCAGACATCATAGGATGGCAACACATCATTGGATAATATTATGAAGCATAAAGCACCATGTTCAAGTAGAGGGTACAGCGGGTTGCGGGAGAGTGGACCGCTGTAGATAGATGGGTGAAGGTGATGGAGATGTTGGTGAAGATGGCGTAGGTGTTGGTGAAGATCGCGGTGATGATGATGGCCCCCGGCGGCGTTCCGGCGCCACCGGAAGCAAGGGGGAGAGAGCCCCCCTCCTTCATCTTCTTCCTTGACCTTCTCCCTAGATGGGAGAAGGGTTTCCCCTCTAGCCCATGGTCTCCATGGCGTGGGAGGGGCGAGAGCCCCTCCGAGATTGGATCTGTCTCTCTATCTCTCTCTGTTTCTGTGTTCTGGTTTTCTGCCCTTTCACCGTTTCGTATATATATGGAGATCCGTAACTCCGATTGGATTGAAACCTTCGCCCAGATTTTTCCCCGAAAATTAGCTTTCTTGCGGCTGAAGAAGAGCAGCAACCGCCTTACGGGGGGCCCACGAGGGGGCAGGCGCGCCCCCCTGTCTCGTGCCCCCCTCGGGCACCGTCTCGCATTGATTCTTCTTCCCATATTCTCCAAATATTCCAAAAATATTCTCCGTCCGTTTTTATCCCGTTTGGATTCCGTTTGATATGGGGTTTCTGCGAAACATAAAACATGCAACAAACAGGAACTGGCACTGGGCACTGGATCAATGTGTTAGTCCCAAAAATAGTATAAAAAGTTGCCAAAAAGTATATGAAAGTTGTATAATATTGGCATGGAACAATAAAAAATTATAGATACGACGGAGACATATCACTTCGCTGCTAACTAAACCCGATCGATCCTTCTCGCTGCTCACTGAATCCGATCGAGTCCCCGTGCGAGACGTAGCTAACCGGTGTGTTGGGTTGCCTCTCGATGAACGGTGTCTATTGCTGTCGCGCACACGATACATAGAATGAGTCGAGACGTGTGGTGAGTCCGGCCAGTTGGTTGGCTATGGATGAACAATTCTCAGTGAGGGTGGATGAACAGGACCCCGGCCATGTAGGCAGCTGCCACTAGATGAACAGGACCGTGCGGAGGCCGCCGCGCACCCCAGTCGGTTGGGGGTGGATGAAGTGGACCCTGTGGAGGCTGGATGAACAGTAGCCGGTGGAGGCTAGAGGAAGTCAACGGTGGATGAACAGTAGCCTGTGGAGGCTAGAGCGAGGCAGTTGAGGATGGATGAACAGTAGCCCGCGGAGTCCTGTTTTGCGTACGCCACACCCCTCCCGGTGAACAGGACCCCGCTTCGACCGTACGTGGTTTGTGAGAAGTCCATTTCCTCTATTTTGTGGTAAGCCGGACCCTCTCCCGATGAACATGACTCCATTTCGACCATAGGCAGTTAGCCAGAAGTCCGTTTCGTCCGTTTTGTGGTACGCCACACCCCCCCGATGAATAGGACCCTATTTCGACCGTAGGCGGTCGAACAGAAGTCCGTTTAATGCATTTTGCGGTTTGCTAGATCCCATTTTGGCTGTTCCGTCCAAGCCGGTTGGCTCCCGATGAACAGGACGCATCTCGACCTAGTCGGTTGCCTCCCGATGAACACAATGTTTTCCCCCATTCCGACCTAGCCGATGAACATGATGCCATCGCTGTACACATTTGAGACCCCACCCGTATGTACGTACGTAGCCGTATTTACTTTCTTGCAGTGTGGCTATAAGTACATGCACACGATATAGATGGGACTGTGTGACATGCTACATCAGCATCTCTAATATGACACATGCCGCTCCTTACTCGGCCACGGTTCATTGCTGCAGAGAGACCGATCGATTGCTATGTACGTACACGTTCACGACCAGACAGATAAGATACGTACGCTTTGACCTGGTGGGTTCCAGCTGTCAAGGGATAAGGATGCACTTCCTTCCATGCGAAGATGTAGCTAGTGGGTCCCAGCTGCCAGGGAAAGGAAGCATTTCTTTTTCGCGTAATAAGGAGGCACTTCCTTGCATGCGAAGATATAGCTAGTGGGTCCCAACTGTCAAGGGGGAAACATTTTTTTCATGAAATACGGAGGCCCTTCCACTGGGTCCCCGCTGTCAGGTGGAGGAATCATTATTTTGCATGTAATAAGGAGGCACTTCCTTCTGTGCGGCCGTGGACCCAGCTGTCAGCCTCTCCACATATAGTTCTCTTCCGATGGATGTCGCTCGTTGACCACATTGACAACGCCACGCCGAGAGCACCAAGGCGGTGGACGATGACGAGGCTTAGGAAGGGAACAACACAGAGCTGGGGAAGACTCGGCAGTTTCTTCCCACACGGAGGGGAGTATGTGGGTTTACTGGTTCGGCCGCCGTTGCCGGAGAATAGCAGGAGGTGTGGGTGAGTAGAGGGATGGCCAGGCCAGCGATCGGAGTAGGGTGGGGCGGTGTGGCCTGCATGGAAGCACAGCCGGCCACGAGAGGCAGGAGCAGGCGGTACGGCCAGCGCTGGTTTGGGCAGCTAGAGCTAGAAGACTAGAGGTTGAAGAAGCAGCACGGCCACTGGATTAACATCCAATGGTTACTGCAGCTAGAATTGTTTATTGACTAAGTTGACAAAGCCCTGCGTACGTGTCAACTTAGTAGGCCCACAAGTCAGCCTCCAAATCTAGTGGGTCCCAGCTAGTAGGGGAGGAATCATTTTTTTGCACGTAATAAGGAGGCACTTCCTTGCGTGCGAAGATGTAGCTGGTGGGTCAAACCTGTCAGGGGGAGAAATCATTTGTTTTCGACAATAAGGAGGCACTTGCTTGCGTGCGGCCATGGACCATGTGGGTCCCTACTGTCAGCCTCTCCACGTACATGCCTCTTTCGATGGCTGTCGTTTTTTGACAAAGTTGACCACCCCGTGCTGAGAGAACCAACCACGATGGAGAACAGCGAGGCCTGGGAAGGGAAAGATCTGGAGTCGGCAAAGACACAACAGTGGATGCCCACATGGAGGGGAGTACGAGGGTTCATTGGTTCGACTGTGGTGTGAGGCTGTCGTCGTCGAAGAATAAGAGGAGGTGTGGGTGAGTAGAGGGATGGCCTAGACAGTGATGGGAGTAGGATGGGCCGGTGAGGCATGCGCGACAGCAAAGTCGGCCATGGGAGGCCGTAGCAAGTGGTACCGTCGGCGCTGGTTTCATTGGTACCATAATGTGCTATACAAACAGTTTTTAACCCCTTTCCGCGATGGAGTTTTAAACTGTCGCCAAGTGAGTGTGGGCGATAGGGGGTCCTTCCCACATGACCCAGAAACCGACGGGAATAGGCGAGCGGCTACTGATGATCGCCATAGAATAAATGTATGAGATGTCGCGCCAATCCCACACGTTAGGTATCAACGTTACTTATCTGATCCGAGGGACATCTGAAACGATTACGCCACTATAGTTGTGTGAAAAAGGTGGACATCACAAATATTTAATCTACCGATGTGTTTGCGATAGGTACGTTAACATACAAAGTTCAAGAATGTCAAATGTGTGTGGTGCCTCTACTAACGCCAACATGTCCATTTTCATAACTGTGTGCTATAGGTATTCCTATCACACACACACACACAGAGGTTTGAAACATTTGTTGTATAACCATGAATCGCACACGCATACGAGACAAAACCGTGTCTGTTGGGGATATAACTATTGGGTATGACCCGCCCAGGAGGGGTCGGGTCATACCATTGGCGACTTATCAATGAAGATGGCGGGTCATAGCAAGCCTATTGACGGCCCAAGACCCAGAGGCGACTTGAGGCCCAAGGGGATGAACCGCCACATGTGTAACTTGTATTGTAAGGCAAGCTAGTTAGTCACCGAGCCGGACACGTTGTGTATGAGCCGGCCGGGACTCTGTAAGCCGCCAGGCATCAACCTGTGTATATAAAGGGGTGACCCAGCGGCGGGTTAACTCAAGAATAAGAGATCGAGAACTAGGTCAAGCGTATTCGCTCCCTGGTAATCGAAACCCAAGAAATACAATCCCAAACTGGACCAGGCCTTTACCTCCACCACGAGGGGCTGAACCAGTATAAACTCTCTGTGTCCTTTGTCCCGATTAACCCCTTTAAGCTAACAAGTTGCAATGGCTCCACGACTAAGTCCTCTCGCTAGGACATCTGCCGTGTTAAGTCCACGACAGTTGGCACCCACCATGGGGCCAGCGCACGGTGGTTTCGAGTTCTTGAAGGGCAGCTTCGAAGGGATCAAGGGATATGCTGTGGGCCGGATGACCAAGAGTAGTCGCGGCAAGCTCTACATCGACGATGCAGGCTGGGGCCCTAAGGCTGGCTCAATTGAGTACGGGTACCGGGTCCCCTTCGGCAGAATCCACGTCTTCATCGGGAAGATCGGCGAACCGGGCCCTAAGCCGGACACCTGCACCGACATCATCGAGACGGCTCAGCGTGCATGACCCGCCCTGGTTCAACTCGCCGTGACGCATGCCTTTGTTGGTTTCATCCATGGGGCAGAGTTTGAGGAAGGATCTGTGTCTGGTGGTGAGACGGCCATCTACTCTGATGGTGAATCGTCCACAAGTGAGACTAATTCAATGTATCAAGTGCAAGACGACCCGCTTGGGGGATGTTCCTATCGCGACAGTATTCCAGACCCCTATTAGCCGCCGAACAGGGTTGCGATTTTCATGGCCGGCACACAGCCGACGCTCGGCTCAACGACCGCCACGGCTATGACCTCCAGCTCAACGGCTGCAGTGACGGCTGGTGCTAGCGGCACCGCACACCCGCCGGCTCAAGTTCTGACAGAGTTATTGGAGGCTTTGGCGACTTTGCTGGGGGTGGAGGTGACCTCAGTGTCGGTGTCAAAACCGGCAGATCTCGGGTAGGGGATCCCGAACTGTGCGTCTAAGGATCGAAGGTAACAGGAGGCAGGGGACATGATGTTTACCCAGGTTTGGGCCCTCTTAATGGAGGTAATACCTACTTCCTGCTTGATTGACTTTGATGAGTATAGGGGTTACAAGAGTTGATCTACCTCGAGATCGTAATAGCTAAACCCTAGATGTCTAGCCTGTATGATTATGCTTGCCTCTATGGACTAAACCCTCCAGTTTATATAGACATCGGAGGGGCCTAGGGTTGTACAGAGTCGGTGCACAGAGAGAGGAAAACACATATCCGAACGCCTAGCTTGCCATCCACGCAAAGGAGAGTCCCATCCGGACACGGGGGAAGGCCTTCTGTCTTGTATCTTCACGGCCCATTAGTTCGGCCCAGGTCACATAGCCTGGACGCCGGAGGACCCCATGATCCAGGACTCCCTCAGTGGCCCCTGAACCAGGCTTCAATGACGATGTGTCCGGCGTGCAGATTGTCTTCGGCGTTGCAAGGCGGGTTCCTCCTCCGAATACTCCAAAGTAATCTTCTGAACACGAGAACTGTATCCGGCTCTGTTCAACGGTTACAACCCACAACCGCAAGGGCATAATTTTTAATTAAAAAACATGGTATGTCTTTACTGACAGTTTTACTGGTGAGACGTTTGATATCTTTGCTGACAGTTTTATGGCCGCCGGATGGCACGGTTGGATTACCCAAGCCCCCATTGATGTTAATCCCACAATAAGGGGACATGATCTCTTCTTTGACAAGACGTGTCACCAGAGGTTGCATCGCGAAACGCAAAACGGGAGGTCGAAAAACGATTCGAAGTAATGAAGTGGCCATCTTTTAATTAAAAAACATGGTATGTCTTTACTGACAGTTTTATGGCCGCCGGAGATGATGGAGAGCGAAACGCCTCCACGAGCTTCCTCGCCCCCTAGGGTGGATGACCTTGAAGTGTCATCCTAGAGGATTTCTCTGGATCGCCGAGAGGTGCGAGGGACCATCAAGACAGCACCAGAGGGTAACATCTCGGCTGTCGAGGGCACGGGGGGTGCGACCCCTGTGGAGACCGGCAATGGGGGCCCTGGATTATTTGGCCCCCAGCCGAATACTGCTCCGAAGACGGATCCGGAGTTGAGTGGGTGCCCCCCTTTAAGGGAGGGGGGCGCCTATTCCTACGGTGACCTCCATGAATCCGGAGGCGCCGAACACTCTAATGGACGCACTTTAGAGTGCGTCCGTCTTGGAGGAGCACCGTACCTTGATGGGTACGGTGGCTGAGAAGATTTAGTCCGCTAAAAGCGGGCTGAATGAAGTTTTCACGAGCCTACTAACAGGCTTCGAGGTATGCGATGTAATGTCTTTAGCCGCTTTCCATATGAAAAATATGCCTGTATATAGATAGTAGCCCCTGAGACTGTGTTCGGCCTATGAAGAAGGGTGAACAGAGGATCTATAGATATCCGCAGGAAATAATAGACTTATTTGATTGGAAAAAATAGGCTTCACTATTAGTGGCAACCGCCCAGGCTGCTGAGGTTTTCGAACTGAAGCGGAAACTGAAGTTGGCCGATGAGGACATTGTTCTTATCAACAAGCGGCTCGACGAGGCGCAAGGTATCTATCGAACATCCCGTTCGTGCCTATATTAATATGCGAACACAAAGTTGAAGCTTATACGCTGTTATGTGCATAATTGCAGATGGCGCTGCTGAGGTCGAGACCCTCAGGGGCGATCTTGCCCGGGCCAAGGAGCAGGCAAGGGTGAGTAATGCGGCTGCAGATTTGAAGGCCGAATAGGCCACCCGACGCCAGTTCGAGGAGCGGATATCTGCAGTAGAGCAAGAGCTCAAGGACGTCGCCCGCAAGTGCGAGTCCCTCGCGGAGGAGAATAAAGCCAAGGCAACCAAAATCTCCAAGGACCTTCAGGAGGCCAAAGAGGCGCGGTCCGAATCCAGAGCGGCTGACGAGGAGATCCTACAGGCCGGACAGATAGCGGCTGGTAAGCCCTTTCTTTTACAGACTAAGTTTGGCGGTCAGAGATATGCCTTGCTTAATCGACTGTGGAGTTCTCGAGATGCTTTTGCGGATCTTCCGAAGAGTGCCGCCAACGCCGCACAATTCTTCCGGGCCCAGGAGGGACATGCAACAGAGAAGCTGTTCTGGTCACAATTCGCGACGCAGGAGCGCCCGACGCTGCTGAAAAATGAGATGGCGTAGTGGGCCGAGCTGCATAAGATGTCTGGCGCGGCCATGAAGGACGTCATAGTTCGGCTATGGCCAACCGAACCCATTCCGAGCAGCTATTTCGGCCTGGTGCGGCGACTCATCGATGCACTACCCCGAATTGACACAGTCAAGCGGTCAGTGTGCATAGAAGGTGCACAGATGGCCTTCGCCTGCGTCAAGATGCAGTTGGCGAAGATGAATGCCACCGTTGTGGCAGTCGAGGGCCCTCCTGGAGGCAAGGACCACCGCACGCTGGAGCGCTACTCAGAAGACGTCCTAGAGGGTGCCTGCTTGATAGAGGGCCAATGCTCCAAGGACATTATGTTCGAGTGAATGTACCTGAACTGCCCAGACGTTTTATTATGTATTAAGGCTTTGTGGTATATTTGTGCCTTTGTCTAAAAGTTCTTTCCTCCTGTGCGGCCGTTTTTGTATTCCTGAGAGTTTTCCAGTCGTCGGCTTCAGCCCCCACGTGGATACTACGGGGGTGTTCGGAATAACACATGATCACACTTGACCCAACGTCTTGGTTTGTAAAGGAGGTGTCAGTGTGGCGAACCAGGCAATCAGACTATGTGGCTTTACCACTCTCACTTAGCCATAGGAGTTTGACGATGGGGCTATAAGATAGCCCCTGTTATGTACGCGGCTATCCGGATGCGGATGCGTTACGCACGCGACCAGAAAAACCAGTCCTTCGTGTAATACGGAAAAAATCGCTAAAGATTTAGTAAGTTGCTGAATGGCTGACCAGCTCTCGCTGCATCATGACAGTCAGTTTTCGGCTTTCTCTACTGAAGTGCCTGGCCGGATGAACCAGAAACACAATCGCAGTAGTTCTCCCTTTACTACCCTAGCCGAACAAACGGAACGTAAGGTAGCAAACACAGGAGCCGGGCAACCCAACTATTGACCAAAGACATGATTCGGAGCTGATGCATATAATATCGAGTTTGGGACGCCGAAGTGTGCTATAAAGCTATTCGGGCTTTTGTTTGGCAACACATATGTGGCCACATAGAGCCCCTGGCAATTTGTGCCGAGGTGTGTGAGTGAAACAACTGAGGAGACGGACTACAGTTTATGAATGAAGTCGATACCGAATAAAAATTGTCTTCATTAGAATTTGATTGATACGTCAAAATGTGATCTTACAGAGGGTACCATAATCATCAAGGCCATTTTATATGCTGGGGGTCATGGAATAAGGGGAAAAGCTCTATACAGGTACTTGAAAATTTTTTGGTCTACAAAATCCTTTGGACATCCTGCCGCACGTCTGCGCCACTTTCGCCTTGGAGAGAGAGATTCCTTGAGAGGAATGGTATTCGGCTATCTGTATGAAACTGGGCACGAAGAGAGTCCTTGTAAGTCCGTAGGATAGATAGGTTGTAATGCACCTGTGTTAAAAGAGAAAAAATAATCAAAGAAAAAAGGGGAAGGCCATATAGGGTCGAACCATACTATAGACCTGTCCGTATTGTGCCTCCGCTGATGCCCAAGGTATTTTGAGTGCATAATTATGCACACGTGGTACAAATTTCACGGATGTGTGTGGCGATCGACAGAGACAGAACTGCTAGTCTAGCTCTGGAATTACCGAGCTATCAGCATGCGGAACTGACCGGACTTGTTTAACAAAGTCCGGCGGCTTGATGGCCGATGAGGTGTGCGGCTTGATAGGGTCGCTCTGTACTTCGGCCGCGAGGGCCGCGGTATGCTCCTCAGTACGGAGGGAGCATTCCGTGTTTCCATTAACTGTTATGATGCCACGTGGTCCAGGCATCTTGAGCTTTAGATAAGCGTAGTGCGGGACCGCATTAAAACAGGCGAAAGCGGTCCATCCGAGCAGTGCGTGATAGCCACTACAGAAGGGGACGATATCTAAGATCAAGTCTTCGCTTCGGAAGTTGTCTGGCGAACCGAAGACGACTTCCAATCTTATTGAGCCGGTGCAGCGGGCCTCGACACCAGGTATTACTCCTTTAAAGGTAGTTTTAGTGAGCTTGATTCTTGACTGATCAATGCCCATTTTGCGGACAGTGTCCTCATAAAGCAGGTTGAGACTGCTGCCACCGTCGATAAGGACTCGCGTAAGGTGGAATCCGTCGATGATTGGATAGAGGACCAGGGCTGCCGAACCTCCATGGCAGATACTGGTTGGGTGGTCCTTTCGATCGAAGGTGACCGGACAAGCCGACCATGGGTTGAATTTTGGGGCGACCAGCTCTATGGCATAGACGTCCCTTAATGCGCGTTTGCGCTCCCGCTTCGGGATATGTGTGACATATATCATATTCACCGATTTTACCTTGGGGGGAAATTTCTTCTGCCCCCCTATGTTCGGTGGGCGAGGTTCTTTGTCGTCGTCCTCGCTGGGCGGCCCTTTCCCCTTGTGTTCGGCGTTGAGCTTGCCGGCCTGTTTAAAGACCCAACAGTTTCTGTTGGTATGATTGGCAGGCTTATTGGGGGTGCCGTGAATCTGGCAAGGCCGATCGAGTATTCTGTCCAAACTAGATGGACCATCTCTATTTCCTTTGAATGGCTTCTTCCGTTGACCGGATTTGGAACCACTGAATCCGGCATTGACCGCCGTGTCTTCAGTAGTTTCATTATTGTTTCGACGCTTATGCTTGTTGTGTCGTGGCTTGCCATTGCCGTCCCTAGCTTCGGAGGTGCCGGGGTCGCTGGTGCTATTGCTTCTACGGGCTAGCCAGCTGTCTTCTCCTACGCAAAAGCGGGTCATGAGTGCAGTAAGGGTTGTCATGGTCTTC
Source organism: Triticum aestivum (assembly GCF_018294505.1). Lineage (NCBI taxonomy): Eukaryota > Viridiplantae > Streptophyta > Magnoliopsida > Poales > Poaceae > Triticum > Triticum aestivum. The sequence continues at coordinate 258,595,119 of NC_057802.1, forward strand.
GGTTTTTCTTGGCCGAGGTGTCTGGCTAGCCATTCGTCGCGGACACTGTGTTTAAAGGCCGCGAGCTTCTACGTCCGGACAATCGACAATTTGGTTCTTTTTAATTAAGAACCTAGTCTAGAGTTTCCGGGCTGACTCTCCGGGTTGCTGGACTATGTGACTGAGGTCATCGGCATCTGGGGGCCGTACATAGGTACCTTGGAAGTTGTCTCTAAAGGCATCTTCCAAATCTTCCCAGCTGCCAATAGAGTTTTCTGGGAGGCTGTTTAACCAGTGTCATGCTGGTCCCTTAAGTTTTAGGGGGAGATATTTGATGGCATGTAGATCGTCACCGCGGGCCATGTGCATGTGGAGAAGAAAATCTTCAATCCAGACTGCTGGATCCGTCGTACCGTCGTATGATTCGATGTTCACAGGTTTAAACCCTTCTGAGAACTGGTGCTCCATTACCTCATCGGTGAAGTATAGGGGGTGTGAGGCGCCTCTGTATCGGGCAAGGTCACGACGCAGTTCGGATGAAGTTCGTATGCGGTTTTTGGCCTGGGTGAGGTTGTTCTTATCGCGCCAGGCCTGATGGCCGTCTTCTCGCGCTAGGGCACGTCCCCTTGATCCGTAGATTGATCTGGTCTGACCGGCTCTATTGTCCAGGTCCTGTCGTAGGTCATAGGTGTATCCTGGGGCCGCTGTCTCTCTGCCTCGACGGCGAGGTGGTGCGGGCTGGTGTTCGGTTTGAGTTGCTGCTCTGTCCCAGCCACGTGGTGGTCGGTCAGGTCTGTCAGCAGCGTCACGCATTGGCGGTATGGGCTCCAGGGCCTCATCGTCAAATTGGGGTAGCAGGTTGCGCTTCGGGTAGCTCTTTGTTCGGCGTTCGAGGCTGTATCCTCGGCTACCAGGACGTTAGTCCATCTGTCATTGAGTAAATCCTGATCAGCTTGAAGCTGCTGATGCTTCTTTTTCAGACTTCTTGCAGTGGCGATTAGCCTGCGCTTAAAGCACTCTTGTTCGAGGGGTTCCTCCGGCACGATGAAGTCTTCATCACCGAGGATCACATCCTCTTCGGAGATCGGTAGGTAGTTACTGTCTTCCGAGCCCTCGTTCCCGCTAGGATCGTCGGGGTTGACTTTCCCTTCCTCCCAATCATCCTGTTCGGATGTCGGCTCGACAGGGGCTTCGGGGTCTTCGGCGTTCTCTGGAGTGTTCGGTGTCGGTATTGCTGTCTTTGTCGCGACGCGATTTCGAGCGGCGCCGCTTACGTCGACGCTTCGGAGGTGCTTCAGCGGGCTTATCCTCAATCAGATCCTTCTCGCTGTCATCCTCTTTGGGTGTGTCCACCATGTACACGTCGTATGTGGAGGTGGCCGTCCAATGTCCGGTAAACGGAGGGTCTTGGCCTTGCTCCTCTCCGGCATCATCGTCCATACCGTCGATGTCTTCGGAGGCGTAGTCCAGCATGTCGGTTAGATCTTCGACAGTGGCTATGAATTGGGTGGTGGGTGGGATGTAAAATTCCCCGCTCTCAGCCCCTAGTACGGGCTGGGCGTAATTCGGGAGCAATTCCTCTGTGATGGCGAGGGATCGCATTAAGTCCAGAGCCTCGTTTAGGAGCGAGGTTTGGGCAGAGAAGCGAGAGTCCGCAGGGCTGACCGGGGTGAGAGCCTCCTAGCCGCGCTCGCTTGACGCGGACCTCGAGAGTTCGGATTTAGAGTCCGATGGAGAATTCGGCACTTTAGTGACAAGGGGAGTCTGGTTCGTCTTTGGGTTTGCCGATGACGCCGTCCCCTCCAGATCTCCGGTAGCAAGTTCCATAATTGCAGGGAGTCCAGCAGGCTCTAAACTCCCGTCTTCGGACCTGATAGTCTGCTCTGGATCTAAGGCCAGAGCGGCGATCGGGGCCGCGAACCCTTCGAAGATCAAATCTCCTAGGATATCGATGACATAATTTAGGTTCCCGAAACCGATCTGATGACCAGGGGTGTAGCTGTCGATCTGCTCGAGGTGGCCAATTGAGTTGGCACGCAGTGCGAAGCTGCCGAATACGAAAATATGTCCGGGGGGGAATTCTCCCCCGAAGCAGCATCATTGTGGATGATCGAACGAGCCATCGAACCTTCAGTCGACATCACAGAGGAACTCTCAATGAAAGCACCAACGTCGGTGTCAAAACCGGCAGATCTCGGGTAGGGGGTCTCGACCTGTGCGTCTAAGGATCAAAGGTAACAGGAGGCAGGGGACACGATGTTTACCCAGGTTCGGGCCCTCTTAATGGAGGTAATACCCTACTTCCTTCTTGATTGACTTTGATGAGTATAGGGGTTACAAGAGTTGATCTACCTCGAGATCGTAATAGCTAAACCCTAGATGTCTAGCCTGTATGATTATGATTCCCTCTAAGGACTAAACTCTCTGGTTTATATAGACACCGAAGGGGCCTAGGGTTGTACAGAGTCGGTGCACAGAGAAAGGAAAACACATATCCGAACGCCTAGCTTGCCATCCACGCAAAGGAGAGTCCCATCTGGACATGGGGGAAGGCCTTCTGTCTTGTATCTTTACGGCCATTAGTTCGGCCCAGGTCACATAGCCCGGACGCTCGAGGACCCGATGATCCAGGACTCCCTCACCCGGACAACCAGGAACAACATAAGGTGGATGTGGCGAAGCTACGAGATAAGATAGCTCAAGCCAAGGAAGAGCTAGTGGCTGTGAACGCCAGGATGGCCACAGAGCAAGCTGTTTTGGACGCTCAGGCACAACGGATTCAGGCAGAATCATTCCGGCTCACCTTGGATCAAAATGCCTCCAATGCCATCATGAGAAGGAGGCACCAGAGTCGTTTACCTCCGGTTTTACGATGCAAGAAACCTCTTCAACACGCCTGGGGCAGGGACCAGTGATCCGCCTGTGGTGAACCGGGCGGTTGAGGCGCCCGTGACCGGAGCGTCGGTTAAGCCGCGCACTATGGATCCGCCTCGTTTGGATGTGACTCTGCCTCAGTAGGTTCCGACACCGCCGGGTCATTATTCTAACCCTTTGGACAACATGATCGCTGCAGCGACACGATTGGAGGCTCTCCTAGTTGAAGGCGAGTCTCCAGCTGCGATAGAGACGCGGAGGGTTAGAGAACTTCTTCAGACAGATGTGGCTCAACAGGCGGCTTATTCGTATAGTGATGAACGGATTCACTCAACCCCTCGTCCAAGCAGGAGTTACAGCAGGCACATTGAGTCGCCAGTAGTTTCAAGCAGTGAGCAGCATCATAACCAGCCTTGTAGGCATGACCCGATATGTGGTGGTGTCGATGCTCAGACTTTGGTGGATCAGGGCAGGGTGCATCGGGAGGCTAAGCTGGCGGCTCAGCTGGCGGCTCAAGAACAGTCTCTGGTTTATCCATCAGCATCGATGGAGGCAAGAGTGTGTTGGGGAACGCAGTAATTTCAAAAAAATTCCTACGCACACGCAAGATCCATCTAGGTGATGCATAGCAACAAGAGGGGAGACTGTTGTCCATGTACCCTCGTAGACCGAAAGCGGAAGCATTATGACAACGCGGTTGATGTAGTCCTACGTCTTCAGGATCCGACCGATCCTAGTACCGAAAGTACGGCACCTCCGCGATCTGCACACGTTCGGCTCGGTGACGTCCCACGAACTCTCGATCCAGCTAAGTGTCGAGGGAGAACTTCGTCAGCACGACGGCGTGATGACGGTGATGATGAAGTTACAGACGCAGGCTTCGCCTAAGCACTACAATGATATGACCGAGGTGGAATCTGTGGAGGGGGGCACCGCACACGGCTAAGACAACTGTCAACTTGTGTGTCTATGGGGTGCCCCCTTCCCCCATATATAAATGAGTGGAGGAGGGGGAGGGCCGGCCCTCTCATGGTGCGCCCCAAGGGGAGTCCTAGTCCACCGGGAGTAGGATTCCCCCTTCCCTAGTTGGAGTAGCAGAGGAAGGAAGGAGGAGAGAGGGAGAAGGAAAGGGGGGCGCCGCCCCACCCTTCCCTAGTACAATTCGGACCCAAGGGGGAGGGGGCGCGCGGCCTGCCCTGGCCGCCCCTCTCTCTCTCTCTACTAAGGCTCATATGGCCCATTAGACTCCACGAGGGGTTCCGGTAACCCCCCGGTACTCCGGTAATTGCCCGAACTCGCCCGGAACCATTCCGAAGTCCAAACATAGTCGTCCAATATATCAATCTTTATGTCTTGACCATTTCGAGACTCCTCGTCATGTCCATGATCACATTCGGGACTCCGAACAACCTTCGGTACATCAAAACACATAAAGTCATAATACCAATCGTCACCGAATGTTAAGCGTGCGGACCCTACGGGTTCGAGAACTATGTAGACATGACTGAGACTCATCTCCGGTCAATAACCAATAGTGGAACCTGGATGCTCAAATTGGTTCCAACATATTCTACAAACATCTTTATCGGTCAAACCGCATAACGACATACGTTGTTCCCTTTTGTCATCGGTATGTTACTTGCCCGAGATTCGATCGTCGGTATCTCAATACCTAGTTCAATCTCGTTACCGGCAAGTCTCTTTACTCATTCATAATGCATCATCCCGCAATTAACTCATTAGTCACATTGCTTGCAAGGCTTATAGTGATGTGCATTACCGAGAGGGCCTAGAGATACCTCTCCGAAACACGGAGTGACAAATCCTAATCTCGATCGATGCCAACTCAACAAACACCATCGGAGACACCTGTAGAGCATCTTTATAATCACGCAGTTACGTTGTGACGTTTGATAGCACACTAAGTGTTCCTCCGGTATTCGGGAGTTGCATAATCTCATAGTCATAGGAACATGTAGAAGTCATGAAGAAAGCAATAGCAACAAACTAAACGATCAAGTGCTAAGCTAACGGAATGGGTCAAGTCAATCACATCATTCTCTAATGATGTGATCCCGTTAATCAAATGACAACTCATGTCTATGGCTAGGAAACTTAACCATCTTTGATTCAACGAGCTAGTCAAGTAGAGGCATACTAGTGACACTCTGTTTGTCTATGTATTCACACATGTACTAAGTTCCCGGTTAATACAATTCTAGCATGAATAATAAACATTTATCATGATATAAGGAAATATAAATAACAACTTTATTATTGCCTCTAGGGCATATTTCCTTCAGTCTCCCACTTGCACTAGAGTCAATAATCTAGATTACACAGTAATGATTCTAACACCCATGGAGTCTTGGTGCTGATCATGTTTTGCTCGTGAGAGAGGCTTAGTCAACGGGTCTGCAACATTCAGATCCTTATGTATCTTGCAAATCTCTATGTCTCCCTCCTAGACTTGATCGCGGATGGAATTGAAGCGTCTCTTGATGTGCTTGGTTCTCTTGTGAAATCTGGATTCCTTTGCCAAGGCAATTGCACCAGTATTGTCCCAAAAGATTTTCATTGGACCCGATGCACTAGGTATGACACCTAGATCGGATATGAACTCCTTCATCCAGACTCCTTCATTTGCAGCTTCCGAAGCAGCTATGTACTCCGCTTCACACGTAGGTCCCGCCACGACGCTTTGCTTAGAACTGCACCAACTGACAGCTCCACCGTTCAATATAAATACATGTCCGGTTTGTGACTTAGAGTCATCCGGATTAGTGTCAAAGCTTTACAACGAGCTCTTTGTCACCTCCATAAACGAGAAGCATATCCTTAGTCCTTTTCAGGCATTTCAGGATGTTCTTGACCGTTGTCCAGTGATCCACTCCTGGATTACTTTGGTACCTCCCTACTAAACTAATAGCAAGGCACACATCAGGTCTGGTACACAGCATTGCATACATGATAGAACCTATGGCTGAAGCATAGGGAATGACTTTCATTTTCTCTCTATCTTCTGCAGTGGTCAGGCATTGAGTCTGACTCAATTTCACACCTTGTAACACAGGCAATAACCCTTTCTTTGCTTGATCCACTTTGAACTTCTTCAAAACTTTATCAAGGTATGTGCTTTGTGAAAGTCCAATTAAGCATTTTGATCTATCTCTATAGATCTTGATGCCCAATATATAAGCAGCTTCACCGAGGCCTTTCATTGAAAAACTCTTATTCAAGTATCGTTTTATGCTATCCAAAAATTCTATATCATTTCCAATCAACAATATCTCATCCACATATAATATTAGAAATGTACAGAGCTCCCACTCACTTTCTTGTAAATACAGGCTTCTCCAAAAGTCTGTATAAAACCATATGCTTTGATCACACTATCAAAACATTTATTCCAACTCCGAGATGCTTGCACCAGTCCATAAATGGATCGCTGGAGCTTACACACTTTGTTAGCATCCTTTGGATTGATAAAACCTTCGGGTTGCATCATATACAACTCTTCTTCCAGAAATCCATTCAGGAATGCAGTCGTTACATCCATTTGCCAAATTTCATAATCATAAAATGCAGCAATTGCTAACATGATTCGGACGGACTTAAGCATCGCTACGGGTGAGAAGGTCTCATCGTAGTGAACTCCTTGAACTTGTCGAAAACCTTTTGCAACAAGTCGAGCTTTGTAGACAGTAACATTACCGTCAGCGTCGGTCTTCTTCTTAAAGATCCATTTATTCTCTATGGCTTGCCGATCATCGGGCAAGTCAACCAAAGTCCACACTTTGTTCTCATACATGGATCCCATCTCAGATTTCATGGCCTCAAGCCATTTCGCGAAATCTGGGCTCATCATCACTTCCTCATAGTTCGTAGGTTCATCATGGTCAAGTAACATGACCTCCAGAACTGGATTACGGTACCACTCTGGTGCGGATCTTACTCTGGTTGACCTATGAGGTTCAGTAGTAACTTGATCTGAAGTTACATGATCATCATCATTAGCTTCCTCACTAATTGGTGTAGTAGTCACAGGAACTGATTTCTGTGATGAACTACTTTCCAATAAGGGAGCAGGTACAGTTACCTCATCAGGTTCTACTTTCCACCCACTCACTTCTTTCGAGAGAAACTCCTTCTTAGAAAGGATCCATTCTTGGCAACGAATGTCTTGCCTTCGGATATGTGATAGAAGGTGTACCCAACAGTCTCCCTTGGGTATCCTATGAAGACACATTTCTCCGATTTGGGTTCGAGCTTATCAGGTTGAAGCTTTTTCACATAAGCATACCCCAAACTTTAAGAAACGACAACTTGGGTTTCTTGCCAAACCACAGTTCATAAGGTGTCGTCTCAACGGATTTAGATGGTTCCCTATTTAACGTGAATGCAGCCGTCTCTAAAGCATAACCCCAAAATGATAGCGGTAAATCAGTAAGAGACATCATAGATCGCACCATATCTAGTAAAGTACGATTACGACGTTCAGACACACCATTACGCTGTGGTGTTCCGGGTGGCGTGAGTTGTGAAACTATTCCGCATTGTTTCAAAGGAAGACCAAACTCGTAACTCAAAAATTCTCCTCCATGATCAGATCACAGAAACTTTATTGTCTTGTTATGATGATTTTCCACTTCACTCTGAAATTCTTTGAACTTTTCAAATGTTTTAGACTTATGTTTCATCAAGTAGATATACCCATATCCGCTCAAATCATCTGTGAAGGTCAGAAAATAAAGATACCCGCCGCGAGCCTCAATATTCATCGGACCACATACATCAGTATGTATGATTTCCAATAAATCTGTTGCTCGCTCCACTGTTCCAGAGAACGGATTTGTAGTCATCTTGCCCATGAGGCATGGTTCGCAAGTACCAAGTGATTCCAAAAGTCCATCAGAATGGAGTTTCTTCATGTGCTTTACACCAATATGACCCAAACGGCAGTGCCACAAATAAATTGCACTATCATTATGAACTCTGCATCTTTTGGCTTCAATATTATGAATATGTGTGTCACTACTATCGAGATTCAACAAAAATAGACCACTCTTCAAGGGTGCATGGCCATAAAAGATATTACTCGTATAAATAGAACAACCATTATTCTCAGATTTAAATGAATAACCGTCTCGCATCAAACAAGATCCAGATATAATGTTCATGCTCAACACTGGCATCAAATAACAATTATTCAGGTCTAAAACTAATCCCGAAGGTAGATGTAGAGGTAGCGTGCCGACGGCGATCACATCGACTTTGGAACCATTTCCCACGTGCATCGTCACCTCGTCCTTAGCCAATCTTCGCTTAATCCGTAGTCCCAGTTTTGAGTTGCAAATATTAGCAACAGAACCAGTATCAAATACCCAGGTACTACTGCGAGTATTAGTAAGGTACACATCAATAACATGTATATCACATATACCTTTGTTCACCTTGCCATCCTTCTTATCAGCCAAATACTTGGGGCAGTTCCGCTTCCAGTGACCAGTCCCTTTGCAGTAGAAGCACTCAGCCTCAGGCTTAGGTCCAGACATGGGCTTCTTCACTTGAGCAGCAACTTGCTTGCCGTTCTTCATGAAGTTCCCCTTCTTTCCTTTACCTTTTTTTGAAATTGGTGGTCTTGTTGACCATCAACACTTGATGCTCCTTCTTGATTTCTACCTCCGCAGCCTTTAGCATTGCAAAGAGCTCGGGAATCGTCTTATCCATCCCTTGCATGTTATAGTTCATCACGAAGCTTTTGTAGCATGGTGGCAGTGATTGAAGAACTCTGTCAATGACACTATCAACCCGAAGATTAACTCCCAGCTGAGTCAAGTGATTATGATACCCAGACATTTTGAGTATATGCTCACTGACAGAACTATTCTCCTCCATTTTGCAGCTATAGATCTTATTGGAGACTTCATATCTCTCAATCCGGGCATTTTCTTGAAATATTAACTTCAACTCCTAGAACATCTCATATGCTCCATGACGTTCAAAACGTCGTTGAAGTCCCGGTTCTAAGCCGTAAAGCATGGCACACTGAACTATCGAGTAGTCATCAGCTTTGCTCTGCCAGGCGTTCACAACGTCCGGCGTTGCTCCTGCTGCGGGTCTTGCACCTAGCGGTGCTTCCAGGACGTAATTCTTCTGTGCAGCAATGAGGATAATCCTCAAGTTACGGACCCAGTCCGTGTAGTTGCTACCATCATATTTCAACTTAGCTTTCTCTAGGAACGCATTAAAATTCAAAGGAACAGCAACACGGGCCATTGATCTACAACAACATAGATATGAAAAATACTATCAGGTACTAAGTTCATGATAAATAAAAGTTCAATTAATCATATTACTTAAGAACTCCCACTTAGATAGACATCCCTCTAATCATCTAAGTGATCACGTGATCCAAATCAACTAAACCATGTCCGATCATCACGTGAGATGGAGTAGTTTTCAATGGTGAACATCACTATGTTGATCATATCTACTATATGATTCACGCTCGACCTTTCGGTCTCAGTGTTCCGAGGCCATATCTGCATATGCTAGGCTCGTCAAGTTTAATCCGAGTATTCTGCGTGTGCAAAACTGGCTTGCACCCGTTGTATGTGAACATAGAGCTTATCACACCCGATCATCACGTGGTGTCTCGGCACGACGAACTTTCGCAATGGTGCATACTCAGGGAGAACACTTGTACCTTGAAATTTAGTGAGAGATCATCTTATAATTCTACCGCCGAACTAAGCAAAATAAGATGCATAAAGGATAAACATCACATGCAATCAATATAAGTGATATGATATGGCCATCATCATCTTGTGCCTTTGATCTCCATCTCCAAAGCACCGTCATGATCACCATCGTCACCGGTGTGACACCTTGATCTCCATCATAGCATCGTTGTCGTCTCGCCAACTATTGCTTCTACGACTATCGCTACTGCTTAGTGATAAAGTAAGCAATTACATGGCGATTGCATTTCATACAATAAAGTGACAACCATATGGCTCCTGCTAGTTGCCGATAACTATGTTACAAAACATGATCATCTAAAATTTAGCATCATGTCTTGACCATATCACATCACAACATGCCCTACAAAAACAAGTTAGACGTCCTCTAGTTTGTTGTTGCAAGTTTTACGTGGCTGCTACGGGCTGAGCAAGAACCGCTCTTACCTACGCATCAAAACCACAACGATTTTTCGTCAAGTGTGCTGTTTTAACCTTCAACAAGGACCGGGCGTAGTCACACTCGATTCAACTAAAGTTGGAGAAACTGACACCCGCCAGCCACCTGTGTGCAAAGCACGTCGGTAGAACCAGCCTCGCGCAAGCGTACGCGTAATGTCGGTCCGGGCCACTTCATCCAACAATACCGCTGAATCAAAGTATGACATGCTAGTAAGCAGTATGACTATTATCGCCCACAACTCTTTGTGTTCTACTCGTGCATAGAACATCTACGCATAGACCTTGCTCGGATGCCACTGTTGGGGAACGCAACAATTTCAAAAAAATTCCTACGCACACGCAAGATCCATCTAGGTGATGCATAGCAACAAGAGGGGAGACTGTTGTCCACATACCCTCGTAGACCGAAAGCGGCCGCGTTATGACAACGCGGTTGATGTAGTCGTACGTCTTCACGATCCGACCGATCCTAGTACCGATAGTATGGCACCTCCGCGATCTGCACACATTCGGCTCGGTGACGTCCCACGAACTCGATCCAGCTGAGTGTCGAGGGAGAGCTTCGTCAGCATGACGGCGTGATGATGGTGATGATGAAGTTACCGACGCAGGGCTTCGCCTAAGCACTACAATGATATGACCGAGGTGGAATCTGTGGAGGGGGGCACCGCACACGGCTAAGACAACTGTCAACTGGTGTGTCTATGGGGTGCCCCCTTACCCCGTATATAAAGGAGTGGAGGAGGGGGAGGGCCGGCCCTCTCATGGCGCGCCCCAAGGGGAGTCCTACTCCCACCGGGAGTAGGATTCCCCCCTTCCCTAGTTGGAGTAGTAGAGGAAGGAAGGAGGAGAGAGGGAGAAGGAAAGGGGGGCGCCGCCCCCCTTCCCTAGTCCAATTAGGACCCAAGGGGGAGGGGGCGTGCGGCCTGCCCAGGCTGCCCCCCTCTCTCTCTACTAAGGCCCATATGGCCCATTTGACTCCCCGGGGGGTTCCGTAACCCCCTGGTACTCCGGTAATTGCCCGAACTCACCTAGAACCATTCCGAAGTCCAAACATAGTCGTCCAATATATCAATCTTTATGTCTCGACCATTTCGAGACTCCTCGTCATGTCTATGATCACATTCGGGACTCCGAACAACCTTTGGTACATCAAAACACATAAACTCATAATACCGATTGTCACCGAACGTTAAGCGTGCAGACCCTACGGGTTCGAGAACTATGTAGACATGACTGAGACTCAGCTCCGGTCAATAACCAATAGTGGAACCTAGATGATCATATTGGTTCCTACATATTCTACGATGATCTTTATCGGTCAAACCGCATAACAACATACGTTGTTCCCTTTGTCATCGGTATGTTACTTGCCCGAGATTCGATCGTCGGTATCTCCATACCTAGTTCAATCTCATTACCGGCAAGTCTCTTTACTCGTTCCGTAATGCATCATCCCGCAACTAACTCATTAGTCACATTGCTTGCAAGGCTTATAGTGATGTGCATTACAGAGAGGGCCCAGAGCATGGTTTTTGAGTCGCTGATTAGTCGCTGTATAGTCGCCGACTAATCGCCAAGTCGTTTTCCAAAAATCAGGGCGACTCGCGACTATACAGTGACTTATGGCGACTATACAGCGACTTTCGTCGACTATACGCCGAGCCGCAGGGCTCGCGGCGACTCGCCAAGTCGCGACTCAAAAACCTTGGCCCAGAGATACCTCTCCAAAACACGGAGTGACAAATACTAATCTCGATCTATGCCAACTCAACAAATACCATCGGAGACACCTGTAGAGCATCTTTATAATCACCCAGTTACGTTGTGACGTTTGATGGCACACTATGTGTTCCTCCGGTATTCGGAAGTTGCATAATCTCATAGTCATAGGAACATGTATAAGTCATGAAGAAAGCAATAGCAACAAACTAAAGGATCAAGTGCTAAGCTAACGGAATGGGTCAAGTCAATCACATCATTCTCTAATGATGTGAGCCCGTTAATCAAATGACAACTCATGTCTACACTACAAGAAATATGTCAACTTGCGACCCTCACTATTGGTCACTGAAAGGTCATTGATTTTCATTTGCGACATTTTTTTTGACCAAAAACAGATGGTCAAAAGCTGGCGGTCGTAAACTGAAATTAAAGACCTTCTCTGTGAGAAGGTCGTGGAATTCCACGACCAAAACAAAAGACGTTTGATTCTATGACCTTCTGTTTTGGTCGCTAGCTCTCTGCCCAGGCCACGTCGGATCCGACGTGGCAATCTGACATGGCAAAATTGCGACCAAATGAAAAGGTCATTGATAAGAATCAGCCCGATCCATTTCATTGCTTTAGATGGGCCGAGCCCAACAATTCAGCCTTTTTATTTTTTTTCTGTCAATTTTTTGTCGACTTCATGGGCCAAGCCCAACGTTGCAGTCTTTTTTATTGTTGGGCCGTGGCCTTTTTGTCTAAATAGTTTTATTTTTCTTTTTTATTAAATGGGTCCACTAGTCAAATGGGTCCCAGTGCATGTAATAGTTTAACTCATGTTAACTAGCAGTAACCTTCACAAGACAGCCTCAAACGAACCATCAAGTCAACTCATGTTTACAGCTAACAGCAGCAAGTGTATGTATTTGTTTAACTCATGTTAACTAACAGTAACCTTCACAAGACAGCCTCAAACGAACCATCAAATCAACTCATCATACAACACATTTACAGCTAACAGCAGCAATACATCATACATCACAGAGAACGGTTCACAAAAACTGACAAACTAAACTAGAGGCACATCATAAGCTCACAAGCATGGCTGCCGCAGTAGTTTGTTTCGCCAGTAAAGACAGCGACTTTCTTCCTCGACCAGACAACAGCCCAGCTCACATCCTCTACCTCCTCACAGGAGGCGCGCCACCTCGTCTCCTTCAACAGGGGGATCACCACCACGTCCACCAGCAGCCTGCATGAATCAAAACATGAAAAGAGCAACATCTAATTAACTTGATTGCCTTGCAGATGACACACAAGATGAAGAGCACTTGGACAGAAGCTACTATACTTGTGGCTGTAATTAACCTAACCTAATCTAATGGGAACAACATCACAATTCACAAGCAAGCACCCATACTCTCAAATTCAGTATACAGTTGCCAACTGAAATAAGTTCAGTTGAAAGTAGAGCAGAGAACAAGAAGGATCAGCAGAGAGCTCACCATGGCTGTCATGTGGCCGACGTGGAAGAGGCAGCATGTCCGTCCAAGCAGGATCAGCAGCGCCAGCGGACGGGCCACTCATTGTCCTGGATCTTTGCCTTCACAAAAACCTATATCTGAATAGTTGAGAAAATAGGACAGGTCAGGCATATATGAACAAATCAAGAAGGAAACAAGACAAGAACATAAATAATATAAATCTTGCAAGTTGCAACAGATACGCATAGTTGGAAATTGCAAACAAAGCAAAATAAATCAACATGGTAGAGGCGTATACAAATAAATCTACAAAGTCATGAAGCAGTGTGAAGTGGAAGATCTAAACCTTAGAATAAAGGTAAACCTGCATCTTTATCTGTATATTAACAAATAATAACAGCAGAGCAGGTGTACATCAAAGACATTGACTGGAAGACAATCTGACTGTTAGTACTATGTACTTCCAGTTCAAATTAAGCAGATTTCTATGATAGGTCGATCTAAATGTAGCACATTAATCGTAAGTCTAACATACAAATGCAGTACTATGTCATTTCATCAGATATAGTTCTGTGGCTGAGGATGTCACTGAAACTAAGCAGTACCCTCAAATGAAATAGTTCAAACTGCTTTGTCTATATGTCTGCTTAGATCTCATGCATCACTACGAAATACAATAGTTTCAAAACAAGATTCAGATCAGAATATGTTTACACTGTTCAAGTATACTATATGTTTACACTGTTCAAGTATACTATATGCACCAGAATGTAATCAGGTGCATATGTTGCCAGACAGAGATGCCATCTGTATATACCTGGAATCAATCACAAGGTATAGGGAGGGAATTAGTCACATGTATTCTTACTATTACTGCTAGGTTGCTAGCTAGCTGCATGTATCCATCTAGTAAGCAGTCAGAAGTCAGAACACACACCTAAAATAACTTGCATTCCACAAGAACGGCAGATGTACAATGTTTAAATTGTATATATAATTTTACTTTTTCTCGGAAGCATGCTTGGAACCCACATGTTACATATCTATGCATATATCCCCATACAACAACAGAACCAATACAGCAACTAAGCCTATAAACTTTTTGCTCCCAGCCAGCATCATGAATTTTCTCAGCTAGTACTAACTACCAAGCTGGTCACTGCCTCAGCCATACTACAGTAAGACGTCCTTATATACTACTCCGTACAGTACTGGCTGATATGTAATAAACCAGCAGGGAACTGTGTGTTTTCTCCCAGCCATATCATACACCAAAAGCACAGTGCCCAGCAATGAGGTCGGCATCATTGATTCCTGAAATTTTAAGTATTGTTCGGTGAACTTAACTCAAACAATAATATGTCTAAGTACGACCAGACTACAAGTGAACCTTATGATTACAGATACAGAATCTAAACACCGAGTTTAAATATTTTAAGTTCAGAACATAAATGTAATCTGATGATGTCCATCACATTCCTATGCTTCCATGATGAATTATACACTTAATAGCTACCAACAAGCATAGGCAATTATGTATGACAAACTAAAACAATTTCTGCTCAACACGTGCAGTGGGTTTAACTTTTACAATAAAGTAAATTACAAGATATATCATAAGAATTAATATCCCAAGGAGCAGATCATTGTACAGTTTTTCGTCCAACAAAACATGTATGCAGGAGCATGACTAGTGTATTCAACATATATCTGTAGCATTCTTTAGCACCTAATTATCAGCAAGAAATCATTGGCCAGATGAGCACCACCACAACAAATCGGCACTAACACTTGGTCATCGACGCGATGCCCAAGCAAGGAACCAGCTCGCACACGCAAGATGATAATTGCATACATACAAATCATGTGCTGGCAGAAAAAAATCCAAGCAGGAGCTCATCTTCTCTCTCTGTTTGATAACTAACAACCTAAATAAAATAAAATAAAAACATGACTTGTTCATACAGATCCCTCTAAAATTCCTTGGGACAAGTGCATCACATATTCGTCAACTTCGCAGCAGAAGTAGTGAGCAGAGGAAGAGGGGGAGGGAGATGGAGGAGCTACCTGCCACGGTCGCAATGGAAGCAGGGGAGCAGACCCCTCCTGCCCCTCCCCCACGAGCAGGACAGGGCTGCCAGCTGGGCACGCCCCTACTCCGCCTCCTCGAGCAGGAGACCCCCTTCCCCTACTGCTGCTTGGCGCGTCGCATCACTAGTCACATCCTCATGCAAGAAGTACACAATAAATAGACAAATGGTCAGTGAGGTACATTTTCAGAGCAACAGAAGCTTAAAATTAACAGAAATACACACATCAAATGAAGTCACTAAGATACTTAAGTCCACCACATGGTGTAGAATTCTACGGTGGTATATAATTCGGTCAAACGAATGTAAACCTTGGAAACACCCTAGCCCAAGTAGTCAGATCCACCGTCCCTCAGCTCCAAAGCTTCATAGACACCTACAAAAGAGAGATGATTCAGACAAGATTAGCTTCAGACAATAATTATGACAGGAACATTGTGTCCCTTCACTAGACATGAAGGGAGGCAAAACTTGATTATAAAGGTTGAAAGTAAAACAGTGATTGATGTAATAACAAAATGACCCACCAGTTCATGCACCGCTGGGAGTAAATTAGTTTGATGCAGTAATTTTCACTTCTTTTAGTCAGAGGTTTCTTGTAAAATCTATTTCATTTGTGTATCATTGACCTCACAGCATGTTAAATAACTTAACATCATGTTAAGAAAAATAAAGTAAAATCTAAATACAAAAATTCTACTGGTTTTTTTGAGTATTTCTCTCAGCGACCAGCAGTATTGCCATGTATACACTCTTTTCTTCACATGCAAAAAAAAATGTTCACTCTTTTCTATAGCACACATCACACTACTTTTGAGAGAAGTAAGATGCTTCCATGCATGTAGCACTCCGTGATAAGTAAACTGCACTCTGTGAGAAGTAAACTGCTACTGTAGTACTATAGGCTGCTAGCCTCTACGTACATGCACTTGTCTAGATAATTCCAGCCTGTACATGTAAATACTCGTTGCTGGGATTCTTCACGGCAGTAGACCGCTCTGGTTGCAGGCGAACAACTCGTCAGTGACAAGTCTGGAAGCCCCAGATTGGCAGCGCCTTTCAGCAAGCACAAGCCAAGCATAAGCATAACGAACCAACCGATCTGTGGATACAACCAAAAAATAGATGCCAGAGCAGGCAAGGCGAAAATCGCACGCGCCACAGCATCTGAGCGAACAAAACGCCACCTCGCGCGGAATCCATATGGCATAACCTAAACCCCCAAAAAATATAGCCGAGGGGAATTCAGAAACCCCAGACAGCGCCCCTCGGACCCCTACCAGACCAGATCGGCCGCGCAATCGAAGCCAAGCCGCTGCCACACACGAGCGCGGCACCCGCTAGCCGCTACCGCTACCAGATCGAGCCGAACCGGACCGACAGCGCACAGATCGAGGAGACGGGGGATGGGGGATGGGGGCGTGTCCGTACCTCGACGGTGGGGTTGCCGCGGCTGTCGAAGATCTGGCGGCCTTCACGGACTGGATGGTCGCCGCCATGGCCGGAGCGGGAGCCGGAGCTGGTCTCGCGTCGCGTGGCTTGGGGAGGAAGCCGAGATCGAATCAGATCAGAGCAGATGGAGCGGAGTGGGTGTGCGGAATCCGGGAGCCGAGGCCGTCGAACGTCCATCTCGGCCTTCACGGGAGAGTGAGTGGAAGGGGAGCCGGAGGAGGTGGGGATCCGGCTCATGGAGGAGAGCGAGTGGAAGGGGACGGCGGTGTTGGGCGGAATCGATGGGGGCGGCGGCGCACGGAGGAGGGCGCGGCTAGGGTTTGGACGAGGGGTGAGAGGGAGCTGCGCTGATTCGGGAGGGGGGTGAGGGGGATGAGGGGTAGAGGGGGTGGGGGAAGAGGGCTGCCGTCGGATCCGGGCCTATCCAACGGTGGTCGATGCATGATCCGCGTGAGGTGCTCGTGGACCAATCAGAATGCAATAAAGCCTTGATGACGTTATGACCATATAAATAGGTCGTAATTGATTAAAAATAAGTTCTTTTGCAGGAGAAAAGCATTTTTCATTTTTGAAGTATAAAAAATAGTTTTGTTGTGACGAACCTACCAACTCTATGTATTAGACCAAATTTTATGTATAATTTACCAAATGATTTTATGTAAAATGTTTTTGATCCACGTTTCGTCAAATTGACGGAAAAACCATTTTTCATTTTTCGAGTGCACAAAATGAGTTTTTTTGAAGGACCTACCATATATTTGTTGTAAAATTGGACCAAATCATTTTTAAACAATTAGGCCATATTTAATGCACCATTGATCAAATGGTTGGGTGTCAAAAGTTTTGATCCACCTCTGGTGAAAAAGACAAATTTCCGCCGATTCAGCAGGAAGCGGGTCAAATTTGAACTGCGGTTGCCTCGTAGTTTGCTATTTATTTTTTCCAAAAATCATTTCTAGGTACAAAAGTATCTATTTAATCAGAGAAACACCAAAAAAATTCCAAGATTCAACCATTAGCTAGGAACGGTCAAGCCCGCCGTTTTGACCGCATGTTGAAACGGGCATAAAAAATTCAAAAAAATCAAAAAATTGGAAAACCTTCGCATTGTGTCATTATATGTGACCAAGTTACCAGGAAAAATAATAAACTTGTAATACGTCAATTCTTTTTAAAAAGTGTTCTCAAAAATGAGCTATCATGTGTGAAGATTCATGGCTTTCAACCCAAATGATCAATCTTATGGCCACATTCATGAAATAGTTTGTTCAAATGATCTCATATTATGCACAAGGGTGCATCTTGGAATTCCACACAATGTTGCCTAAGGGAGTTTTCATTTTCTTTGGACGAAAAAATCATTTTCCATTTTTCGAGTGCCCCAAATAAGGTTTTTTTGTGAAGGACCTACCAAATAATTGTTGCAAAATTGGACCAAATCAATTTTATAAAATACTAGGCCATATTTAATGCACAATTGACCAAATAGTTTGGTGTCAAAAGTTTTGATCCACCTCTGGTGAAAAAGACAAATTTCCGCCGATTCAGCACGAAGCGGGTCAAATTTGAACTGCGGCTGCCTCATAGTTTGCTATTTATTTTTTCCAAAAATCATTTCTAGGTACAAAAGTATCTATTTAATCAGATAAACACCAAAAAAATTCCAAGATTCAACCACTAGCTAGGAACGGTCAAGCCCGCCGTTTTGACCGCATGTTGAAACGGGCATAAAAAATTCAAAAAAATTCAAAAAATTGGAAAACCTTCGCATTGTGTCATTATATGTGACCAAGTTACCGGGAAAAATAATAAACTTGTAATACGACAATTCTTTTAAAAAAGTGTTCTCAGAAATGAGCTATCATGTGTGAAGATTCATGGCTTTCAACCCAAATGATCAATCTTATGGCCACATTCATGGAATAGTTTGTTCAAATGATCTAATATTGTGCACAAGGGTGCATCTTGGAATTCCAAACAATGTTCCCTAAGGGAGTTTTCATTTTCTTTGGACGAAAAAATCATTTTCCATTTTTCGAGTGCCCCAAATGAGGTTTTTTTGTGAAGGACCTACCAAATAATTGTTGCAAAATTGGACCAAATCATTTTTATAAAATACTAGGCCATATTTAATGCACAATTGACCAAATGGTTTGGTGTCAAAAGTTTTGATCCACCTCTGGTGAAAAAGACAAATTTCCGCCGATTAGTAGGAAGCAGGTCAAATTTGAACTGTGGCTGCCTCATAGTTTGCTATTTATTTTTTCCAAAAATCATTTATAGGTACAAAAGTATCTATTTAATCATAGAAACACCAAAAAAATTCCAAGATTCAACCACTAGCTAGGAATGGACAAGCCCGCCGTTTTGACCGCATTTTGAAACGGGCATAAAAAATTGAAAAAAAATCAAAAAATTGGGAAACCTTCGCATTGTGTCATTATATGTGACCAAGTTTCCAGGAAAAATAATGAACTTGTAATACGACAATTATTTTAAAAAAGTGTTCTCAGAAATGAGCTATCATGCGTGAAGATTCATGGCTTTCAAGCCAAATGATCAATCTTATGGCCACATTCATGGCATAGTTTGTTCAAATGATCTCATATTGTGCACAAGGGTGCATCTTGGAATTCCAAACAATGTTTCCTAAGGGAGTTTTCATTTTCTTTGCACGGAAAATTCATTTTCCATTTTTCGAGTGCCCGAAATGAGTTTTTTTGTGAAGGACCTACCATATATTTGTTGCAAAATTGGACCAAATCAATTTTCTAAAATACTAGGCCATATTTAATGCACAATTGACAAAATGGTTGGGTGTCAAAAGCTTTGATCCATCTCTGCTGAAAAAGACAAATTTCCGCCGATTCAGTAGGAAGCGGGTCAAATTTGAACTGCAGTTGCCTTATAGTTTGCTCTTTATTTTTTCCAAAAATCATTTCTAGGTACATAAGTATCTATTTAAGCATAAATACATGGTTTGGTGGTGATACGTTGAGGTTTGGACGGTGGCCCAGGGCCCCAACTCCAAAACGCGTAGACTCGCATGACCGCCGCATGGTCACCACGTGACCGTGGCGTTGCCATGTGTTCTGGGAAGCCTAGGCATGTCTAGTAGGTTTGGCACTCCCCAGGTAGATGCTTGGAAGAAAATAACAATAGAAGAATCTCACGAGGAGACCGAACAATGCTCAAACATGAATTAGCACCCAAGTGTTTGATTAGTGGTACGGGAAATGCACATGGCCAATGGGCCCGAGTTTTGGCTGAGGATGATCATCTACTAAGGACACTATCTTGGAAAATTTGCAGCTCAAATGGAGGAGCCTAGGTGTCACTTGCTTTGCAATGTACCACACTAGACAGAAATATGAATGTTGAAGCCACACTCACATGCATTGTTAGATGGGGCTCAAATTTTGTGGAGAGCATTGATTTGGGAATATAGAAGATGTGGCGAAAATTCAGCTCATTAGGATATGCCTAGCTAGTACTTCCTTCACAACAGTTTGAGTTGAACAAAAACTTTGGAAATTTGCCGAGGTAGATTTTCCAGGCAAATGGAGTTGAATATTGTCATGAGGCAATGATTTGGATAGTAAAGAATGCCCAATTTTTTTGGGAATTTTGGGAATGACAGAAATATAGGTTGCTTCACAACCTAGGGCAAAAATTGACACATGGACATGACACATAGGCAAAACTGATGAGGTGGCGCCTAGTCATAGAAATCCACCACAACTTACATGGTTATGACCATCTATATTAGTCATGACCAGCTAGAAATAAGGCAGCGGATCAGTGCTGTCTGCTTTGTGACCATTTCGTGTAAGGAAATTACGACCTTTCTGACCAAAATGGTCGATATAGTTTAGCGTTTGGAGCCCCCCGAACAGCTTTTGACCAATTGGTCTCAAATGGTCTTAGATCTATGACCAATTCTTCGAGGGTCACTGCGAGAAGGTCACTAGTTGACATATTTCTTGTAGTGCTATGGCTAGGAAACTTAACCATCTTTGATTCAACGACCTAGTCAAGTAGAGGCATACTAGTGACACTCTGTTTGTCTATGTATTCACACATGTACTAAGTTTTCGGTTAATACAATTCTAGCATGAATAATAAACATTTATCATGATATAAGGAAATATAAATAACAACTTTATTATTGCCTGTAGGGCATATTTCCTTCAGAGTGACCTCTAGAACCTTGGGTGTGCCATGTTTAGTGACGGCTCTGCGTAATGAGCATTTGCCTAAGGATTTCAAGGGTCCTCGTAAGGTGCCTAATTACACGGCAGATCAGACACCTGAAGCTTGGATTGAGAGCTATGAGATGGTCATGGACATGCTGGATGTTAGTGATGCCGCATGTGCTAAGTATTTCACCATGATGTTGGATGGACCGGCTCGTACTTGGTTGAAAGGGCTGCCCGCTAACTCCATTAGGTCATGGGCCGAGTTGAAAGCTCGTTTCATCCAAAATTTTAAAGACACGTGCAAGCAGCCTATGTCGATTCTGGATTTGGGTTCTTGTGTTCAAGGTGAGGGCGAGTCAACAACCAATTGGGTGCGCCGAATCTCAGCTGTTATACACTCATCCGATAGTATCAATGCCGGTTCAGCAGTCCTGGTATTGGAGAAGAATTGCCGTTTCCTCCCCCTTAAGCAGAAACTGGGGCGGCTTAAACGACACTGCAATGACATGGGGGAGCTCATGGCGGCTCTCATCAAATATGCCAAATCTGATAGTACCAAAGACCCTGACTCTGATGAGGAGAAGACGGGTAAACGGAAGAAGAGTGGCAGTGTGAAGGGACAACAGCATAACACAGCGAGTCACGGTGGCAACGGTAAGCGCAAGACTGAGGGCGGTTTAGACTTTGTGGCCAACACCAATACACAGAACAATAATCAGCGTAAGAAGGGAAACCCGCCCTGGCTTGGCGGGCCAAAGTTCAACCTTGAGGCGATGATGAACCAGCCTTTCCCAAAGCATGGTACGCAGGAGAAGCCGACCAATCATCTATGGATGGATTGCTTCATCATGAGGGAGTACATAAATTCCAATTTTTTCTAGAATAATCATGGGCCGAATGGCGGTTCAGGATCCGGCTCTCACGGTCCTGGCTTTGGTGGTGGCGGTTCAAATTCTGGTTTCCAAGGCCAAGGCAATCAAGGCGGTTTTAATTAGTAGTCTAGTCAAGGGAATCAGCAGCAGCAATCTGGTTATCAGAGCAATCCGAAGCAGTTGAATAGTGGACAGTATCACGTATTCACCACGAGTTTATGCAAATGAGACCAAAAGATTCATAAAAGGGCGGTGAATGCAGTTCAGTTGGCGATTCCCCGTTACTTACGATGGTCTGAACATCCAATCCTTTGGAGCCGTGAGGATCACCCACCCCGGGTTGACAATCCGGGTCATTTGGCTTTGGTGGTTGCGCCTCAGGTTGGAGGCAGTTGTATCAATATCCTTTACTATGAAACTTTTCTTCGTATGAGTTTGACTGACAAGGATCTTAACCCGTCTAACACTACTTTTCATGGTGTGGTGCCTGGTAAGTTGGCGTGTCCAGTGGGCAAGATAGCTTTTGAAGTTGCCTTTGGTGATGATCATGATTCCAGAGTTGAGACATTGACCTTTGAGGTGGTTAAGATTAAGAGCCCTTATCACGCTTTGTTTGGGCGGCCGGCTTATGCTAAGTTCATGGCAAGACCCTGTTAGTTTATCTGCAGCTCAAGATGCTGGATTACAAGGGTACCATCACAGTGCATGGGAACAGGAAGATAACTTTGGAATGTGAAGAGGGTGATGCTGCTTATCCTGAATCGTTTGTGCAACAGAAGAGTTGAAGTTTTACAAAGATAATGTTGACCCGGAGGATATGACACCTTTGAAGAAGCCAACTACAGAGCATGACCCTCTATTGAAGTTTAAGTCGGCGGATGACACTAAGTTGTTTGATTTTGTTCCTGGTGATTCATCCAAGCAGTTGAGTATCAATGCTAATCTGGCTCCAAAATAGGAAAGCGCGCTCACCGAGTTCATCCGTGAGAACCGAGACATCTTTGCATGGAAGCCTTCAGACATGCCAGGTGTACCGAGGGAACTCGCTGAGCACACTCTTAATATTGTTCCAAAGTTTAAACCGGCCAAGCAATTCCTTCGTCGCTTTAACGAAGAGAGGCGTAAGGCCATTGGTGAAGAAGTGGCCTGGCTCTTGGCAGCTGGGTTCAATGTTGAAGTTTTTCATCCTGAATGGTTGGCTAACCCAGTGTTGGTGCTTAAGAAAAATGGTAATTGGCGCATGTGTGTGGAGTACACAGACCTTAATAAGGCATGCCCGGCTGATCTTTTTGCTCTCCCACGTATTGATCAGATTATTGATGCTATGGCGGGTTGTGAGGGTTTGAGCTTTTTGGATGCTTATTCTGGATATCATCAGGTCAAGATGGCAATTAAGGACCAGGAGAAGACAGCCTTCATTACTCCTTTTGGAGCCTTCTATTATGTGTCTAACCTTTTGGGCTCAAGAGTGCCCAGGCGACTTACCAGCGGTGTGTTCAAAATTGCCTTCATGGTCAGATTGGATGCAATGTTCATGCTTATGTGGACGATATTGTTGTGAAATCTAGGAAGAAGGAAACCTTGATAGATGATTTGAAAGAGACCTTTGACAATCTCCGGGTTTACAAGATGATGCTTAACCCAGCCAAGTGTGTTTTTGGTGTGCCAGCAGGCAAGCTCTTGGGTTTTTTGGTTTCTGAACGAGGCATTGAAGCTAACCCGGAGAAAATCAAGGCTATTACTTCCTTGGCTAAACCGGCGTGTATTAATGATGTTCAGCATCTGGCGGGTTGTATTGCAGCCTTAAGCCGGTTCATATGACGATTGGGAGAAAAAGCTATCCCTCTGTACTAGATGATGCAGAAAACAGATCATTTTGTCTGGAGTGATGCTGCTGATCAGGCGTTTGAAGCCTTGAAGAAACAGTTAGCTGAGCCGCCGATGCTTGCTGCTCCTATTGATAAAGAACCCCTGTTGTTATATGTGGCTGCCAATAGCTGAGCTGTCAGCGTGGCAATTGTTGTGGAAAGGAAGGAATCAGGCAAGGAATATCCAGTTCAGTGGCCGGTTTATTTTATCAGTGAAGTCCTCATTGAATCCAAGCAGAGGTATCCACATTGGCAGAAACTGGCATATGGAGTTTTCATGGCCAGTCGTAAGTTAAAGAAGTATTTCTTTGGTCATCCCATCACTGTGGTCAGTTCTGCTCCCTTGGGGGATATTATTCAGAACAGGGACGCTACAGGCCGAGTAGCCAAATGGGCCATTGCGCTTGGACCCCATGGTTTGAAGTATATGCCTCGGACAACTATCAAGTCTCAAGCACTAGTGGATTTTATCAATGACTGGATTGAGCTGTAGATGCCTGAGGAGAAGTCGGAGAGCACATATTGGACTATTCACTTTGATGGATCCAGGCAGTTGGAAGGCTCGGGGGCTGGAGTTGTTTTGACTTCCCCACGAGGTGATAAATTTTGTTATGTTTTAAGGTTGATGTTCCCTTGTACTAACAATGCAGCTGAGTATGAGGCCTTACTCCATGGTCTTCGGATGGCTAAGGAGATGAATCTAAGCCGGATGAGATGCTTTGGCGACTCAGATTTAGTGGCTCTACAAGTCTCAGGCACTTGGGATTCTAAAGACCCATTCATGGCGGCTTATCGCCGAGAAGTTGATGCTATTGCTAGTTATTTCAAAGGTTATCAAGTGGAACATGTTGATCGCAAGAAAAACAAGGCGGCTGATGATTTAAGCCGGCTAGGGTCCCAGCGTAAGCCGGTACCACCTAATGTTTTCCTTGATATCCTGCATAACCCTTCAGTCAAATTTCCTACGGAGGAGGATCTTGCTATTCCTGACCCGGAGGCACAATTGGTGGCGGCCCTTCATGTTACTCCTGATTGGAAAGTTCCATATTTGGCTTATATGACCCTGGGCGAGTTACCGGAAGATGAAACTTTGGCCAGGCAGATAACCCGGCTGTTTATGTCAGTGACTATTGTCAATGGAGAGTTGCACCGCTGCAGTGTCACAAGAGTGTTTCAACGTTGTGTTTCTCCTGAGGAAGGCTGTGAGATTCTGCGAGAGATTCATGAAGGAGATTGTGGTCATCATGCCGGCTCTAAGTCTCTTGTAGCCAAAGCTTTTCGTCATGGATTTTATTGGCTGAAGGCTCATGCTGATGCAGAGGATTTGGTCAGTAAATGTGATGGTTGTCAGAAATTTTCAAGACGAGCTCATGTGCTGGCTCAAGAATTGAGGATGATTCCAATTACTTGGCCGTTTGCAGTCTGGGGGCTTGATATGGTTGGACCTTTCAAAAGGTCCAAGGATAAAAAGACCCACCTGCTGGTGGTTGTTGATAAATTTACAAAGTGGGTTGAGGCAGAGCCGGTCTATAAGTGTGACGCGGCGACAACGGTTCAATTCATCAAAAAGGTGATTTTCCGTTTTGGCTATCCCCACAGCATTATAACTGATAATGGCACTAATGTGTCCAAGGGTGCTATGAAAGAGTTCTGTCAATGATACCATATTCGTCTTGATGTATCATTAGTGGCTCACCCCCAGTCCAATGGCCAAGCTGAAAGAGCCAATCAAGAAATCTTGAGAGGCATCAAGCCCCGGCTTATGGTCCCTTTGCAGAGGACGCCGGGTTGTTGGGTGGAGGAATTGCCCTCAGTGTTATGGAGCATCAATACTACCCCGAACAGATCTACGGGTTACACGCCTTTCTTCATGGTTTACGGAGCAGAGGCGGTTCTCCCTAGTGACATCCGTCACGACTCGCCCCGTGTGGCATCTTATGTTGAAGCTGATAATGAAAAAGCACGTCCGGATGCTCTTGACCTGTTGGATGAGTAGTGTTACCGTGCGGCGTCTCGTTTGGCGATTTACTAGCAAGATCTGGGTCGTTATCATAGCCGCCGGGTTAAAACCAGGACCTTTGAAGAAGGAGATTTGGTGCTCCGGCTCATCCAGGATCAAACCGACATGCACAAGCTATCCCCACCTTGGGAAGGGCCCTTTGTGATCAGTAAAAATCTGAACAACGGGTCATACTACCTTATTGATGTTCGAGACCACAAGGACTCACACACGTCGGAGGAGGAGACCCGTCGGCCGTGGAATATTGCTCATCTTCAGCCTTATTACACCTGAGCCACCAGCTCTTGTGATGTACATACTTTGTCCATGTATATATTATGATGATTATAATAAAGCTGGCATCCCTGATAATTCAGGGCCTCTGTCATTTCATTTATGAGAATATGAGTCTTTATTGTCCCTTCAGACGATCACTTGGGGGCTTCCTGCTTATTGAGCGTAGCTATGACTACCCTCTTGGTCTGGCTTGTACGCCATGATTACAAAATACTTGGGGGGCTTCCTGCTCACTGAGCATAGCTATGACTACCCAACTGATCCGGCTTATAGCCTGGAATGAAATATTACTCGGGGGCTCCTTGTTAATGAACAGAGCTTTGTTGACCCTTGTAATAGGCTTGGACGCCAGGTGTATTCACCAAAAAATCCAGGTTATCCTGCCTTTGTTTGCCTGCCACTCCGACCAGGTAATCCTTGAATTACTTGCCGTAGTCTTGACAATCAATCTTGTAAAAGACCATAAATTTGTCAAAGTAAAAACAACGATTGGTCATGTGAGGTCCAGCTTACGCGTTTGAATTAAGGTTTAACTCAGCGGCTGCGTGGCCCTTAAATAACGCTTGACATGGAGGCTTGGCAGCCTATGAATGCCTTGTTTTCTGTTTTTTCTGATTTATATTTGATTTGAACATTTTTTGAGATTGATCTTTTGTGCCGTGTTGATACATGGTTGAAAACTAACAAGGGTCATGTTGCCTTATGGTTCATATATGAATCTATCCGGAGTTTTATTAACCCGGCCTAGTTTTGGACTTTAAGTCGCCAGTGTATGATGATTATGTGCTTGAGTGCTGTGCTCTAAGCTTTGGGATGTTAACCCTTGCTGCATATGGCGTTGTAAGCAGGCATTATACATAAATTGAATAGGGTGTTGTGCTCTATCTTTGGGCTGTTATCCTTACTGCACGATGTATGATAAACCGACAGCGTGAAAAAATATCACAGGTGAAAGGATCGATATAGTTGACTAGAGGGGGGGTGAAAAGGCGATAACAATTTTTAGCTTTTCTTTACCAATTTAAACTTTGCATCAAAGTAGGTTGTCTAGATATGCAACTAGGTGAGCAACCTATATGATGCAACAACAACAAGCACACAAGCAAGCAAGAGATGCAACACAAAATAAGCTTGCATAGGTAAAGGTATGAGATAACCAAGAGTGGAGCCGGTGAAGACGAGAATGTGTTACCGAAGTTCCTTCCTTTTGAGGCAAAGTACATCTCCGTTGGAGCGGTGTGGAGGCACAATGCTCCCGAGGAAG
Source organism: Triticum aestivum (assembly GCF_018294505.1). Taxonomy (NCBI): domain Eukaryota; kingdom Viridiplantae; phylum Streptophyta; class Magnoliopsida; order Poales; family Poaceae; genus Triticum; species Triticum aestivum. The sequence goes on from NC_057802.1 coordinate 258,622,409, forward strand.
CCACTAGGGCCACCATATTCTCCTCACGCCCTCACACAATGCGAGATGCCGTGATTCCACTATTGGTGCCCTTGGAGGCGGCGACCGGACCTTTACAAACAAGGTTGGGGCTCTCTCCACAACTAAATTGGAGGCTCTCAATGAAACCACGGAGCTTCACCACAATGGAATATGGCTCCGAGGTGACCTCAACCGTCTAGGGTGCTCAAACACCCAAGAGTAACAAGATCCGCAAGGGATTAGTGTGGGGAATCAAATTTCTCTTGGTGGAAGTGTAGATTTGGGCCTTCTCGACCAATCCCCAAAGAATCAACAAGTTTGATTGGCTAGGGAGAGAGATCGGGCGAAAATGAGCTTTGGAGCAACAATGGAGCTTCGGGAAAAGAGGTAGGTCAACTTGGAAAAGAAGGCCTCCTTTTATAAAGGGGGAAACAATCCAACCGTTACCCCCGCTCAGCCCCGCACAAAGCGGCACTACCGCTGGGGGCAGCGTAACTACTGCTATGGTCAGCGGTACTACCGCCCCCCCTCGCGGTACTGCCGCGCAGACTGAGGGAAGCCAGAGGCGGAGCAGGATCTGGACCCAATGCTGTACTAACAACGGTGGTAAGGGCGGTACTACCGCTTACGAGCGGTACTACCGCCTCTACTACCGCTGCCAGTGCTGCAAAACCCGACACGAGAGGCGACACCCTCGAGTCGAGGCGGTAGGAGCGCGGAACAGCAGCGTTACTATGGCTGAGAGCTCCAGGCGGTACTACTGCTGAGGAGCGGTACTACCGCTTGTAGCTCTTGAGCGGTAGTACCGGTGGGACCAGATTTCATAGAGAAGGCAATGAGGGAGCCTGCATCAAAGCGGGAAGGCTCAGAGGGTGCAAAGGGGATGTGTACGTGTTGATTCCACCCTAGCCTATCCAATGCGGACCCCCTCTTGATAGTACGGTGACTCCTACGACACAAGTCCACCAAAACTGAATCGAAAGAGCTACACCGTCTTCGCTTAAAACTCCGAGGGGAGGGAATCGTGTCGTGCCAAAGGATGAATCTCTGAAATACTCAACGCACATGATTAGTCCGCAAAGGCATTGTCATCAATCACCAAAACTACTTAGAGAGAGACATGCCTTAACAATCTCCCCCTTTTTGGTGGATTGATGACAACATGGGATTTGCACAAAAGGTAAGACAAGAAAGTAAATGAATCCCAAAACTACAAAATATAGACGGAGCTCCCCCTGAATGTGTGCACCTAATTAGAGGTGCCTTTGGAAAGCAAAGCACACACATTAGGATCAACACTCCCCCTATATTTTATAGTCTGACAGCATTAGCAACAGGTAATGGAACATATAAAGCTCGGATGCATAAGAGTAGGAGTGAGCAAATAATATAACAGGATAAGCATGCAACTCACATACTACCAAGGTACTCGACTAACTAGATAATAAAAGGATAAGGTAGCATATGTCTCACACGATATGATAGGTTACCGGGTCTCACAAATAGAAACCAAACAAACGCCAAAGACGAGAAAAGAGTTTGCGAGAAAGACAGGCAAGGCAAACACGTCACACAAACACATGCTCGCAACTCGACAATGACAAATCCCTAAGCTGTCTCCCCCTTTGGCATCGAGACACCAAAAAGGCAAAGAGTGCTGCTACAGCTCTAGGTGATAGAAAACTGAGGGTCTCCATCATCACATCCCAGCGGGATCGTATACACTGCCATCATCAGTAGGAAACTGCTCGGTGTCTGAATCGGTCCACGGGCAGTGCTGCTGAACCCACTCCTCCTCATCGGTGTTCTTTCCCTCCGATTCGCTGGCAACGGTTGCACCCAACTAACGCATGAGCTCCTTGTGACGGCTCATGGCCTTCTTCTCAGAAACCTGAGCCATATACTGTCCATGAGACTCCATGCAAAAGAGTTTCTTCATCTTGCGCTTGATCTTCTTTGCCCATGAGGGCTCCACTCGAGAGGGCTCATAATCCGCATCATCGTCAGCATCAGCCTCAACCTCGGTCTCCATGTCAGCAGCTCCATATGGAATCACAGACCTAGAAGCTGGGGTGCCCCAGTTCTCCTTCTTCCGCAGATGCTTGATCTCATGAGAGATTAACTCACCAGTCTCAAGCACAACATTAGGATACACGCGCGCCCAAGCCTTCTCAATGAGTAACATGATAAATGGACCATAGATAGGGCACTTGCGCTCAGAGATGGCGGAGACGAGTTCAGACCCCATGACATGAGAGATATCCAATGATTCTCTAGTGTTTTCCTCCTTCTCGTGCTGGCAGAAAAGAAGCATGTCTACGAGAAAGGAGTGAACCATATCCAAGTTCCTAATGCGAGGGAAGAGTCTCTTGGAAGATGCGATGAAGAATGTCTAGATAGGAAGGCAGCTCATAGGTCTCCTTCCGAGTCGCGGGGTGAATCTTCAAAGTACAGTAGGGCCAAAGAGATTGCTTGTGAGTGGAAGTTGCATTGCGGTGAGGGCAAAAACCAACTGGGTTCTCAAGTCCTTGATCTTCAACTCCAAGTAACTCCATGAAGGCCTTCCACTTGACAGAAAGTAGCCTGCCATTTGTCATCCAAGTCAGAGTCCTTTCCTCATCTGTTCCAAGATGGACCATGGCATAAAACTGAGCCACCAAATCTACATCAAAATCCTTGTTGAACTGCATGATCCTGAGGATGTTCAACTGAGAACACATCTGAAGGGCATCGCCAAAGTAGGCAGGTTCCTTCTCCATAAAGTCAATGTCGATGGTGCGAACATCAACATAGAGATTCTTCTTCGATTTGATCACATCAAAGTAGATGGCATACTAAAAACGGTTCCAGAAAGGGCGGTTGACCAAAGTGGGTTCTTGATCTTCCGCATAGGGGTTGCGCCGACGCCTTTCCCAGAATTCCTTGGCATTCATCTCTGTCACAGTCTTGCTCCTAGGTTTTGGCTTGTGGGCAGTAGTCTTCTTGTGCTGAGAAGGAGGAGGAACACTTGAGGAAGCAACCGTAGTCTTAGAGGTACGATAGTGCTTTGAAGTTGAACGCCCGGGGTTGACACGCCGGACATGCTGCTCAGAGGGGCCATCACCTGGAACCAAACACACGGACAGAAGAAACAACACGAAAGAAAGAGCATAAGCCACCAACCAAAATAACATGGATCGAAATTTGGTATGAGTAGGATGGAAGTGGGCATCCAGCGGTAGTACCGCGATCAGTAAGCGGCAGTACCGCCCGAGGAGTAGTACCGTGCCAGGCGGGGGAACGGCGGTTCCCTACTGCCGTGGACAAATCCGGCACTACCGGGATGCCAAATTCAAAAATAATCCTACCAAATATATATCCAAATAGTCTAGATGCCTTGTCCATCCTACTCAAGCCTTGATTTAGCCAAAATCGAGAAATGCAACAACTATTGCCCCTAAAGACTAGATCTAAAACCTAGGATCAAAGAGAAGGGGAACGAGGGCAATACCGACATCCATGGCAAGAGGACAGGGTGGGGATCAATTCAACCGAAGGAAATGGAGAGGGACGGCCCGGAGACGGAGGCCCGCCGGAGCCCTCCCGCGGTGAGTCGGCGCTGGTGCAATGAAGAGGACGAGTGGGTTGTGCGAATGGGTATGGGGGAGAAAAAAAACTCCCCCTGCACCGACATAACCCCCAAGTCCCCCCCCCCGCGGCGGTAGTACCGCTGGGGTGGGCGATAGTACCGCTTACTGACCATCAGCGGTAGTACCGCGCACCACCAGCGGTAGTACCGCTCAGCCACGAACTCAAGGACTAGACACAAAAGGGCTTAGCTCAAAAGGAGAAAGAAAACGACTAGAAGAGAGAGCAAACACACAGGCAGAAAAACACCATGAGAAGACAAGAGACACACTCCTCTCCAAGAGAGGGCGGTGGCCGAGGCCACCTATGTTTGAGTCAAGAGGTATGGCACCGCGAAGATTTTAACCCTGGGTCCATGACCAAAACTCGTCTTTGAAGCACAAGTACCATAAAAAATGGCTAATGTGAAAGACTTCAATTTATGCATAATGGCAGGAGGGAGAGCTCATTGAGAGAACAACACTCGCCCTATGTCCATGCCTACACCTAAACAAGACATCATGATGAGTATGGTGGGGTGTGCAAAGGTTCAAGCCACATTGCTCGAATCAATGATATTTAGCTCATGCCTTAACTCGCGAAATCTTGCTTCATCCAAGGGCTTCATGAAGATATCTGCAAGGTTATCATGGGTGTTGACATAGTTGAGCTCGATCTCCCCTCGCCTAATGTCATCCCGGATGAAATGATACCGAATCTCAATATGCTTCGTCTTGAAGTGTTCCACCGGGTTGAGAGAAATCTTGATGGAACTTCCATTGTCACACCAAAGAGACACTTTGTCACAAATGACACCGTAATCCTTTAAAGTTTGCCTCATCCAAAGAAGTTGTGCACAACAACTACCGGCGGCCACATACTCCGCTTCGGTGGACGAGAGAGACACACAACTTTGCTTCTTAGAAGACCAACTCAACAAAGAGCACCCAAGAAATTGGCACCCTCCGGACGTGGACTAACTATCCACTTTGTCTCCTGTCCAATCAGAATCCGAATAGCCTACAAGTCGAAGTTTGCTCCTCTTGGGTACCATAAGCCAAAGTTTGGGGTATGAGCCAAATATCGAAAGATTCGCTTGACCGCCACAAAGTGGCTTTCCTTAGGTGCGGCTTGAAATCGTGCACAAATTCCCACACTCAACATGATATCCGGTCTAGATGCACAAAGGTAAAGCAAGGAGCCAATCATGGAACAATATACCTTTTGATCCACCGCTTTACCATTGGGATCTATGTCAAGTTGGCATTTGACGGGCATTGGAGTGGAAGCCGGCTTGACATCACTTAGCTTGAATCTCTTGAGCATGTCTTGAGTGTATTTGGCTTGGTTGATGAAGGTTCCTTCTCTTCTTTGCTTGACTACGAACCCGATAAAGAACTTCAACTCTCCCATCGAGGACATCTTGAACTTTGAGGTCATGAGAGCGGCAAATTGCTCATTGAAAGCTTTGTTAGGGGAACCAAAGATAATATCATCAATATATAGTTGGCACACAAACAACTCCCCTTTGACCTTCTTAGTAAAAAGAGTGGGGTCGATTTTCCCAATTTCAAACCCATGATCTTGCAACAACTCGGTAAGGTGGTCATACCATGCACGTGGGGCTTGTTTAAGGCCATAGAGTGCTTTATCGAGTTGGTACACATGATCGGGGAAATAGGGATCCTCGAACCCGGGGGGTTGTTTGACATACACCAACTCATTAATAGGACCATTAAGAAAATCACTCTTCACATCCATTTGTTGCAACTTAAAGTTATGATGAGAATCATAAGCAATCAATAAATGAATGGATTCAAGGTGAGCAATGGGAGCAAAGGTTTCACCGTAGTCGATACCCTCGACTTGGGAGTAGCCTTGTGCTACCAATCGAGCCTTGTTGCGAACGATAATCCCATGAGCATCTTGCTTGTTCTTGAATATCCACTTGGTTCCTATGATATTATGATTCCCCGTTGGCCTTGGCACCAATATCCACACCTTGTTGTGCTCAAAGTTGTTGAGTTCTTCATGCATGGCATTAAGCCAATCTGGATCCTCGAGCGCCTCATAGACCTTTTGGGGTTCAACACAAGAGACAAACGCGTGATGTTCACAATAGTTTGCTAATTGTCTACGAGTGCTTACCCCCTTTCGGACGCTTCCAAGCACATTCGTCATGAGATGACCCTTGGTAGTGAGCTTGGATGCAATCTTGGCGGCACGATGCTCCAGTTCCTCCTCAGGAGTGAGTTGAGGAGCGGAAACTTGATCATCTTGAGCGTTGTCTTGAGCTTGTTCTTGATCTTGAGGTTGCTCTTGATCTTGAACTTGCTCGGAGGAGAGAACTTGACCTTGGGCATCACTTGGTGGTTCAACACCATCTTGAGTTTGATCTTGCCCTTGATCTTGTTCAGGAGGCTGAGGGCCTTCACTTTGTTCTTCGGAAGCGTGTGGGTCTTGGGTTGGTGGTGGTTCCACTTGAGTGGAACATTTTCCTTCTCCTTCGACCACAAGGGGTTCCTCAATGGGTAGGATAAAACCGACACCCATTCTTCTTATGGCTTGGGGAGGAATTTCATCACCTACATCACAAGTACCACTTTGCTCCACTTGGGAGCCGTTATTATCATCAAACTCCACATTACACGTCTCCTCAGTAAGTCCCGTGGACTTATTGAGGACACGGTAAGCATGAGAGTTTGTAGCATAACCAACAAATATGCCCTCATAAGCTCTAGCCTCGAATTTAGACAAACGAACGCCTTTCTTGAGAATGAAACACTTACACCCGAACACCCGGAAGTACTTGAGGTTGGGCTTGTTACCGAAGAGAATCTCATATGGAGTCTTGTTCAAGCCTATGCGGAGATAGAGCCTATTGGATGCATGAAACACGGTGTTGATGGCTTCGGCCCGAAATTTGTATGGAGACTTGAACTCCGCCTTCATGGTTCTTGCCGCATCCATCAATGTCGGTTCTTCCTCTCCGCTACACCATTTTGTTGAGGGGTGTAAGGTGCGGAATATTGATGCTTGATCCCCTCATCACTAAGAAACTCATCCAAGGTGTAGTTCTTGAACTCGGTGCCATTGTCACTTCTTATCGTCAAGATCTTTGCATTGTGTTGGTGTTGAGCTTCATTTGCAAAATCAATGAAGGTTTGTTGGGTCTCACTCTTCCTCTTGAAGAAGTACACCCAAGTGTATCTCAAATAATCATCCACAATCACCAAGCAATACTTTCTACCTCCAAGACTATCAAAGGATGGAGGCCCAAAGAGATCCAAGTGAAGGAGCTCCAAAGGCCTCTTCGAGTAAATGATAGTCGTGGGAGGGTGAGCCTTCTCATGTAGCCTTCCTTTGATACAAGCACCGCAAGCACGATCTTTAGCAAAACTAACATTTGTTAGTCCACGAACATGGTCCCCCTTGAGAAGACTTTGCAAAGATCTCATATTGACATGGGCTAAACGGCGATGCCAAAGCCCTCCCACATCATCTTTAGCCATTAGGCATGTCGCGGTCTTAGTGGGTCGCTTCAAAAAGTTAATCACATAGAGACCGTTCTCGACATGCCCAACAAAGGCTACTTTAAGAGTCTTGCTCCACAAGAGGGCCACAGTATCAATATCAAAGAAAGTGGCAAAGCCCATGAGTGCAAGTTGACGAACGGAAAGTAAATTTTATGCAAGGGACTCAACAAGCATGACTTTCTCGATTGTGAGATCATGAGAAATGACAACCTTGCCAAGTCCCAATACCTTAGAGGACGAGGCATCACCCCACTCGACATTGGTGGGCATAGATGGAATCTTGTGCACGTCCACCACCAAGTCCTTGCTTCCAGTCATATGATTTGTGGCTCCACTATCGAGCAACCATGATCCCCCACCGGAAGAAAACACCTACAAGAGATCAATGCTTGGTTTTAGATACCCATTTTGTAATGGGTCCTTTGATGTTAGTAACAAGGGTCTTAGGAACCCAAATAGACCACTCAATGTACTCATAAGGAGAACCAACAAATTTAGCATAAACATGTCCATCACTAGCATGGCATAACACATACGAAGGGTTAAAGTCGCCAACTTTGTTGGAAGGGGTGGCATTGCCCTTCTTGACACTGCCACCCTTCACATTGTTCTTCTTCTCCTTAGAAGCACCCTCTCCCTCCTTCACAAAAGTTTGCTTGAGAGGAGGAGGTCGTTTGGCCTTGTCATTCTTCTTCTTGTTCTTGGTCTTGGGTGCGAACCCAATTCCCTCCTTGGCCACAACTTCCTTTTGATTGCTCAAAAGGTCGTTGAGGTTCTTCTCACCTTGTATGCAAGACACAAGGCCTTTATCAAGTTGCTCCTTCAGCATTGCATTCTCCTCAACAAGATGCATATGCTCACAACAAGGGTTAGTAGCATTTTCATTATCAATTAAAACCATACGAGGAAAAGTGGCTTTCTCCTTGGTTAGCTTCACTTGGAGTTGATCATGAGACCCTTTAAGACTAGCATGAGTACTCTTCAAGGCCTTGTGAGCCTTATCAAGCATATCAAACTCCTCCTTGAGTCTAGCAAGATCAACCCCAAGTTTGGCCTTCTCGGAGTTTAGCACCTGAGATACAACAAGAGCATGATCAAGATCTTTCTTCAATTTAGCATGGTCAATGTTGTGTGACTCCTCAAGAGCCAAACGATGACGACGCTCTTCCTCAAGTGCATTAGAGAGATCCAATATCTCATCGGCACAATCACTACTATGCCCCTCCATCTTAGAGATGGTTTCTTCGTGAGCCTCGATCATGTCATTGGCTTCACCAAGTTGTTCCAAGAGAGAAACAAAGTGCTTCTTGGATTTACCCTTAAGCTTACTCATAAATGACTCAAATTCATTTTCCTCCTCATTAGACCCCTCATTTTCATCAATGCAATTCGTCAAATAAGGACTAGTAATGATGGTGGTTTTGATGTTGGGGGTTACCTTGTTGGTGGCTTTAGCCATGAGGCACTTGGCGATGATGTTCTCGTTGGGTGAGTCGAAGAGAGACACCCGTGGTGTTGTCGCAATGGCAACGGAGGCCATGGCAACCGACTCACCGTCTTCATCATCATCATCATCCTCATTGTACTCTTCTTGTGCCACCAATCCCTTGGGAGGAGTCTTCTAGGATAAGTTGCTCTTGTTGGGGAAGGACTTGGCCTTGTCTTTTCGGATGAGCTTGCCACCATTGTCTCCCCTCTTCTCATAAGGGCACTCCGCAACAAAGTGGCTCACATTGCCACAATTATAGCAAGTCCTCACTCATTGCTTGCCCTTGGCGCCACTTCTGTTGTTCTTGTTGAAGTTGGGCCTCGTGTTCTTCTTGCTCCAAAATTGCCTTGAAGCGAGAGCCATGTGCTCATGATAAGCATATTTTGTATCTTCGGGATTGCTCTCTCTTCTTCCTCTTCATCCTCTTCTTCCACACTAACCTTGGCCTTCAAGGCAAGGTTGGGCTTCTTTGCTCTTTGACAATGCAACACCGCATTGTCGGCGGTCTTGTCCAAGATCCTCATTGCCACAAACTCATCCAACACTTCACTTGAGGACAAGGTGTGGAAGTCCGGCCTTTGACGGATGACGGAGGACATGGCCTTGTGGTAAGGCATCATTGCCTTGAGAAACTTGTGCTTGATCCAATTGTCATCCGTATCCTTGCTCCCATGATCTCGGAGTGAGACCGCGAGAGTGGTTAATCTCCGGTAAAGCTCATGAGGTTCTTCATCTTCATTCATTGCAAACTCATCGGCTTCATCTTGCACCACTTCACAGTTGGAGCGTTGAATGCTTGCGCTTCCCTTGTAAAGGGAGACCACATGGTGCCATGCTTCCTTGGCCACGGTGAAGGGTCGGAGATGTGCAATATCTTCGGGTGGAATTGCATCTTGGATGATAAAGAGAGCATTCTCGTTGAATTGATTATCTGCGGCTTCTCTAGGGGTGAAGTTGCTTCGGTCATCCGGATAGAAACCTTCTTCAATGATTCTCCAAAGATTAGTATTGACATGATTTAAATGACGCTTAAAGCGATAGACCCAAGCATCAAAATCCTCATTTTTCACAATGTTAGGAGGAGAACCGGCATGATTTAAATGAGTAGAGGGAATCGGTCCTCCATAAGTAATTGGAGGTTCCACATGGGCAAAGATGCCACTACCATTTCTACCACTAGATAAAGGAACTTTACCACTAGTAGCTTCCCCCTTGTCGGAGTTAGCATCCGTCACCTTGTTTGTGGGATCGACCACTTCCAACGGTGCGGTGGATAATTTAAGACCATCAAGAAAGTTCTTAAGCATGCCTTTGACCTCGGCCGTCATGGAGGTTTTCAATGTGTCCAACGCCACATTGAACTCCTCATGTGAGACCGAGGTTCCCCCATCGACCGTAGACGAGGACGGAATCACACCAGGGTGCTCCTGCTCATAGTCTATGGTGTCAACCATACTCTTCGGACGGCGAAGTCCTTAATAAAGAGACAAGGCTCTGATACCAATTGAAAGGATCGATATAGTTGACTAGAGGGGTGGGGGGTGAATAGGCAACTAACAATTTTTAGCTTTTCTTTACCAATTTAAACTTTGCATCAAAGTAGGTTGTCTAGATATGCAACTAGGTGAGCAACCTTTTTGCGTTGGAATATGGGGTTCTTTATTCAACAAAAGCACACCTGGCACAGTCCACCATGAGGCTACTAACCAGGAAGGGAGGTACATCATTGGTCCATGCCTCGGTCACTTGCAGCGAACATGCTCGCTTAGCATAGAGATGAGCAGGCAAATTAGACAGTCTAGAAGTATGTTGATAATAAAAGAACTAAAACTAGCAGATAAATCCCCAATTTCCAAAAGAATCGGTGCCACAACCGAGCGGGAGTGGTGGCGAGTGTTCCAGAGGTCCACAACCTCCTTGCAGTCCATCTCCATCACGACCTTGTTCAGACCTCGAAGCTTTGCATAGAGAACTCCATCACGCAAAGAAAGCGCTTCAACAATCAGAGGATCTTTGACTCCATCGTGAGGCTTACACCATGCTCCTAAAAAGCCAGTGGCTGAACGGGCAACCCCACCCGCCCCCTTGCTCCCGGATACTGTCAATACCCGCATCCGTATTAATCTTAACACTGTCATCATCCGGGGGAAGCCAACCAAAGCCAGGAAGAGCTAGGGCGAGATCCTTAGGTAATTCCAGGATCGCCAATGTCTCTCGAATAATCTGTAGCGAGTTTGCCAGATCCAAGTGTTCTTCATCATGTGTCCACCGGTTCCTTGAGTGCCAAATAGACCACATAACTGACACAATCTTCGCCCGGTCTCCATTCAGAATGATTGGGTCGCTCATAATGTCTCGCGCCCAAGTGGTTGGATGAAGGCGAGGTAGTTTGAAGTCAAACCACTTCTCAGCTTCGTCCCAAAAGCTCCTGGCATGAGAACAGTGTATGAGTGCATGCATCAAGTCCTCCTCGTCTGCCAAACAGAGTTTGCTTCGACTAGTAACACGAATGTGCCGTCGATGTAGGGTTTTCTCATCTGGTAAGATCCCACGAATGACTCTCCACCAGAAAACACGGATCTTTGGCACTACATTTAGTTTCCACAGAGATTTCCACAGCTGTTCATTCGAGATGGAAGTGCTTGTAGCCGCCCCTTCTTCTAGAGCAGATCGCTCATTATGAATCATTAGAGCACGGTACGATGATTTGACAGTGTAGAAACCTGTTTTTTCATAAGCCCAGGCCAAGAAATCCTCTCCTCCACCAGTCCGCAAAGGTATGTTCAAAATTGCTGCAGCGTCGGGAGCAATGAAGGTATCACGTATCAGGACTATTTTGCAAGACCAGTTCTCCGTATCAATCAGGTCATTGACTCTGTTAACCTATGTGATAGCTAGCTTTAGCAAAGTTTCATAGTCAATGTACCCGGAATCCACTTGTCCTCCCAAACTGAAATGCTAGGGCCATCACCGACTCTATGTATCAGACCCAAATTCAGTGCATCTCTCCCAGCGATGATAGAACGCCAAGTAGATGAGGAACTCGCAGGAGTAGTAGCCTGCATGAATCCACAATCTGGAAAGTACCTTCCTTTAAGAACTCTGGCACACAAGGAAGCATGCGCAATTAGCAGTCTCCACCCATGCTTCCCAAGCATTGCCAAATTGAAATTTCTAAAATTGCGGAAACCCATCCCGCCTTTACATTTGGGAACCGTGAGTTTGTCCCAGGAAAGCCAATGCATCAACCGTTTATCAATGGAACTCCCCCACCAGTACCTCGCCATCAAAGATGTAAGTTTCGAGCATGTCTTCTTGGTGTGCAAGAAGCAGCTCATACTATGCACCGGGATAGCTTGGATGATGGACTTGAGTAGGGTCTCCCTTGCTGCACACGCCATATTTCTCTCAGACCATCCACCCATCTTTGCCCGACACCGCTCTTCAATGTGATCAAACGTGTCGCTTGTGAGCCGGCCCACCGCCGTCGGGAGCCCTAGATAGCGCTCACTGAATGCCTCATTGGTGATGCCCGACATTTGTTTCACATGAATCCTTCTATGCTCTGGTGTGTTTGGACTGAAATAAATAGCACTTTCGCCTTTATGAACACTCTGGCCCGAACACTCCGAGTAAATTCTGAGGATTTCATTCAGCCTTGTACAACTCTGAATTTTGGCGTCAATGAAAATGAGGCTATCATCCGCAAAAAGTAGATGATTGACCCATGGAGCTCTAAAGCTAACTCTGATTCCTCTATCAATATAGTTTCCTCCATAGTGCTTAACCAACGACGAAAATCCTTCAGCACATATAAGGAATAGATACGGTGAAATGGGGTCTCCTTGTCTAAAACCCCGAGAGGGAGTAAAGAAAGGTAGTAGTTCCCCGTTCACTTTCACGGCGAACCTGACCGAAGAAACACACTTCAGAATCAGATGCACAAAGGACGCACAGAAGCCCATCTTGAGCATGATCGCTTCCAAGTAATGCCACTCGACTTGATCATACGCTTTCATCATATCGAGCTTTACTGCACATGCAAAATTCTTTACCTTCTTCCTCCTCCTCATCGCATGTACGCTTTCATAAGCAACGATGATGTTGTCTGTAATCAGACGGCCAGGAACGAAAGCACTCTGCTCTCCACTGAATATATCATCCAGACACAATCTCACCCGGTTTGCTATTGTTTTTGCTGCAATTTTATAGGGCACCGGGCAGAGATAGATGGGTCGGAACTGAGTGACATCTTGGGGATTATGTACCTTTGGAATCAATGTAATAGAAGTGTCATTAAAGCCGGCTGGTAATTCCCACCATTTAAAAAGTCCAGTATCGCTGGCACAAGGTCTCCTTCTATCAAGCCCCAATGCTGTTGAAAGAAACCAGCTGTAAATCTGTCGACACCGGGAGCTTTCGATGGCGCCATTTGAAACAATGCTGCCTTGACCTCGGACGGTTCGAACGGTTTTGAGAGTACTTCATTCATCGCCTCTGTAACACTAGTTGGCACAAATTGAAGCAGCTCATGAAGATCATGTCCTCCCTGGGAATGTAAAGATTATGATAAAAAGAATTAATCTCCTGTTTTATTTCATCAAAACTATTACAAACTGAGCCATCAACACGAGATAAATTAGCAATGCGATTGGTGCGCTTCCGCTGCGCCGCTTGGGCTTGGAAGTATCCCGTGTTGCGATCGCCGGAGCGGAGCCACAATACCCGTGAACGTTGCTTCATCCACAACTCTTCTTGGTACAATACCTCCCTCAATTTCTTCACTAGCCCTTTCTCTTCCTCAGATGGGCCTTGACCAATGGAACGAGTGCGCAGATTCTCAATACGCTGCTTGAGTTTCCGAATCTTCTTGCGCAGATTTCCAAACTCGCGATCACCCCAAGCGCTCAGGTCCTCTTGTAATTTCGCCAATGTGTGCGCTAGACCTTCAAGGCCCTGTTCACCACGGTGTCGAGACCATGCTTCACATGTGTTTGCCACATATTTTCAGACTTAAACCTCTTTGGCCCCCTGCTATCAGCCACCATAAATCTGTCTCTTATCTAATAACAAAATAGTGGTCTGACTCAATAGCACTGACATGCCAAACTCTAGTTTGTTCAAAGCGAGTCAAAAATTCTGCATTAGCGAACACACGGTCAATCTTCGCCTTAACATTGTTGTTTCCTTCCTGCCGGTTATCCCAAGTGAAAGGGACACCAGACCAGCCCAAATCCTGCAAGCCAGATTCCTCCGTGACTTGTCGAAAAGCTCTCATCTGCCCTTCAGGCCTAGGCCTGCGGCTAAAATGCTCTGTTGCATACAACGTTTCATTAAAGTCCCCCATACAAATCCATGCATGGTGACTAATATTGTGCAGTGTTCTTAGGAATCGCCAGCTGTGGTGCCGATCCTCCACCCGCGAAGCTCCATAAAAACCTGTAAATCGCCACTCCAGTTCAGAGAGATCTTTCTGATGAATGGTGACATCAATATGGTTCTGGCTGTAGTTTTTCAAGCTGACCGTGATATCCCTTGACCAAAACAAGCCGATACCACTACTGAGACCATTACTATCCACTCCAAAGCGTTGTGCTCTGTCTTTGGGCTGTTACCCTTACCGCATGATGTATGATAAACCGGCAGTGTGAAAAAATATCACAGGTGAAAGGATCGATATAGTTGACTAGAGGGGGGGGGGTGAATAGGCAACTAACAATTTTTAGCTTTTCTTTATGAATTTAAACTTTGCATTAAAGTAGGTTGTCTAGATATGCAACTAGGTGAGCAACCTATATGATGCAACAACAACAAGCACACAAGCAAGCAAGAGATGCAACACAAAATAAGCTTGCACAGGTAAAGGTACGAGATAACCAAGAGTGGAGCCGGTGAAGACGAGGATGTGTTACCGAAGTTCCTTCCTTTTGAGGCGAAGTACGTCTCCGTTGGAGCGGTGTAGAGGCACAATGCTCCCCAAGATGCCACTAGGGCCACGTATTCTCCTCACGCCCTCACACAATGCGAGATGTCGTGATTCCACAATTGGTGCCCTTGGAGGCGGCGACCGGACCTTTAGAAACAAGGTTGGGGCTCTCTCCACAACTAAATTGGAAGTTCCCAACGAAACCACAGAGCTTCACCACAATGGAATATGGCTCCGAGGTGACCTCAACCGTCTAGGGTGCTCAAACACCCAAGAGTAACAAGATCCGCAAGGGATTAGTGGGGGGATCAAATTTCTTTTGGTGAAAGTGTAGATCTGGGCCTTCTCAACCAATCCCCAAAGAATCAACAAGTTTGATTGGCTAGGGAGAGAGATCGGGCGACAATGAGCTTTGGAGCAACAATGGAGCTTCGGGAAAAGAGGTAGGTCAACTTGGTGAAGAAGACCTCCTTTTATAAAGGGGGAAACAATCCAACCGTTACCCCCGCTCAGCCCCGCACAGAGCGGTACTAGCGCTGGGGGCAGCGGTACTACTGCTGTGGTCAGCGGTACTACCGCTCCCCCTCGCGGTACTGCCGCACAGACAGAGGAAAGCGAGTGGCGGAGCAGGATCTGGACCCAGCGCGGTACTAACAGCGGTGGTAAGGGCGGTACTACCGCTTACGAGCGGTACTACCGCCTCTACTGCCGCTGCCAGTGCCGCAAAACCCGAGACGAGAGGTGACACCCTCGATTTGAGGCGGTAGGAGCATAAAACAGCAGCGGTACTACGGTTGAGAGCTCCAGGCGGCACTACTGCTGAGGAGCGGTACTGCCGCTTGTAGCTCTTGAGCGGTACTACCGCTGGGGTCCGTGGTACTACCGTTGGGACCAGATTTCATAGAGAAGGCAACGAGGGAGCCTCCATCGAAGCGGGAAGGCTCAGAGGGTGCAAAGGGGATGTGTACGTCTTGATGCCACCCTAGCCTATCCAATGCGGACACCCTCTTATAGTACGGTGACTCCTACGACACAAGTCCACCAAAACTGAATCGAAAGTGCTACACCGCCTTCGCTTAAAACTCCGAGGGGAGGGAATCATCTCGTGCCAAAGGATGAATCTCTGAAATGCTCAACGCACATGATTAGTCCGCAAAGGCGTTGTCATCAATCACCAAAACTACTTAGAGAGAGACATGCCTTAACAACAAGTATGATTTTTCTTATAATTATATAAGGTTTTGATAAACCGGCCCTGGTTATGGACTATTTAGTCATCAGTGGTTTTTATATAGGGTATTATGACCCGCCCTGGGGTAAACCGCCAGGGCACTTGTTATCTGCTTGTGTGCAAGGAAAGATGATAAGCATGGTCTGCATAATTGATGATATTATAAGCATAAGTGGCAGATCTTCAAATGACGGATCGGCAGTATTATGCAAACAAAAATGTGCACGATGGCACGACAAATCAGTGTTTTAACTAGCCTATTACATGGCTCCGTGAGCCCCAATGATTAAGTGTTTTCAGGCAATGAATGATGATGCAAATTATGAGCCGTCCAGTGGATCAATTCTCCTGGTCTTGGCGGATTGAGGCTTCCGGGTCATCCCGCGCCGGTTCTTCTTCTACCTCCATCATCTGGAAGTTAAGCGATGACCAATTGATGCCAGTCAAGGCTTGAAATTAAACTTCGTCATCGATAAGCTCAGACGGATCGATTTTAGGGGCGAAAGTATGCTTACGGGTTGGAGGGATATGGTCCACAATTTTCTAAGCCGACGTGGGCATTTTCTGGTTTTCTGTTGTATAAGCCGCCTGATACTTGGATATATCTGTTTCTTCAGCAATAAGGCTCGCCAATGGACGAATCTCCTTCACACAAGTAGCAAAATCTTTCTTGTCAAAGGGAGACCCGTCCTCTTTGAAACTGGGGCAGCCAGTGGCTAGCTCGGCCGGTTCTAATTCTGCCGGCCGTGCCTTCGCCCGGCTTAAAGCCGTAATGGCACTGGCTCTGGCGCCTGATCGCTTGATTTCTTCAATTCTGGCTGGTAGGACAGAAAGTTTGCTTAGTACATCACTGAGAAGAGCTGGTGCTTGATTGGTTGGGGAGATGGTGGCTATTGTGCGCTGGGCACCAGTGTATAGCTGCTCTACTAGCGTGTAAACCGCCTTGAGCTTTATCAGAACTTCTTTACCAATATTGCTACTTCTGGGGCCTGCATAACATATTATGAGTAAGTCACCAGGCGGCTTACAAAATGGAGTGTGGAAAGTCATTACAATGTTAAGGTCTTACCAAAAACAGCATATGTCATCTATGTGATATGACGGTTCAAGCCAGTAAGTTCTGTGGTGACTTCCTCCAAAGAGGCTTCAACTTTTTCAGCCCTCTGTATCAGGGCAGCCTTCTCTTCAGCCCAGGTGGTTTTCTCAGCATTAAACTCAGTTTTAAGCTTCTCTTTTTCATGCAAGCTAAACTTGAACTTGGAGTCGGCCTTCCGGGTCTCAGTTTCTTGTGCTTCAAGCTGGGTTTTCAAATCAGTCAACTGAGATCGAAATTGACTGGACGCCTCCTACAAGAAGAAGATTGAAACAAGTATGCACAGTTATGTTAGTCTATATAAACAAAATTACCAAGCCCTTTGCAAGCAATAGCACATGGCACTTGGGGCTAATGGGTGCAGAAAATTTCTTTTATGAAGTAGTGGAAGACAAATCCGATTCATTTTTTTCAAGCTAACCCGGTTTGTAAGGGTAACCAGATGAGAATTTCAGTGATAAGTCCTGGTTTATTCATATTGATTAAACCGACCCTTGGGGACTACAGTTGCAAAGTTGATCACTATTAATTGAAGTCCCGGCTTAACTTGATAGTTTAAGCCGGCCCTTGGGGGCTACTAGTTTGATCTTCACATATTTATGACTATCTAAAAGTCTACAATATTTTCAATTCTATCATATTCAGTAGAATTGGGGGCTGAAGGAATGTATCTTACAGGAAAGATAGAAGTTGATACCTCATATTTCTGGTGCATGTGTTTGACCATGTCAATCTCCAGATCGCGGCAGTTGTGCACTTGGATGAGATAGCCGGAGAGGATTTCCCTAATGTTCAGATGAGAATAATTGGCCATGTCAAATTTGACCTTGCGCTTCTCGATCAATTCCTCCTTGGCAGAATGTTTAGTTAGAGCAACAGGATTCCCCGGTTTTTGAAAACCAGTGCCGGTGATCAGAACTTCTTCAGTGTTTGGTTCTGAAGGCTTGAGTGGGCTTGGCGGTTCAGCACCAAAAGGATCGACAATTATATGTTCAGCAGAGGCCCCAGGATTTTCTGGTGGCGGGTCATCAGCGAGCTCCTCCGGGTGTTGCACGGAGGCTTCAGATATTGGTGCTTGCTTCTCCGGTTCATGAGTCTTGGGGTCTTCTGTTGGCTTGTTTATTTTAGCCTTTTTGCTAGGCTTTGCTATTCCACTTCAAGAGGATTGTAAAGGTTAGTATAAGTACAAAGATGTGAGAAAACAAAGATAAAGTTTGTACCCAGGGGCAGTCTTGAAAGCTGGAAGCTGAGTCTGAGATGAATCGCCGAACGAAGAGTGAGAGGCCCCCTGATAATTTGAGTCGAAAGGATTAAGTGGTTAACGAATAAGACCTGCCTTGGGATAAATACAGTTGGAATTTTGAAGCACCTCATTCCGGCGTTTGCGTGGGGCTGGTGTATTAGGTAAACCGGAGGAAAGTTCTCCGCCTCCACTGGTCTAAGTTCTGCGCCAGTTCTCATGCTGTTGTTGCTTCAAAATAAAGTTGGGATCCAAGTGAGCTAAAGGGTGAGAAAACCTTACTTTCTGGATCACTTGTCAATTTTTTTTTGTCTTGGCAAAGGCTCTGAGTCGGAGTAAATAATAGTTACCTCATCATCACCCGCCTGCCTGGTTTCCACGTCATCCTAATAGCAATCCGTGTCAATAAGATAGTTGAAAAAAGAGCCAAGGGAATCAAGGTCTACCTCCGACTCATCATCTTCATCCAGGTTCAACATATTAGAGGCAGTGGATTTCTTTTTATTCTTCTTCAAGGCTTTAGTCTTAGCCCTGGATTTCTTGGCGGCCTTTTCATCATATTTCCTTTTCCAAAATGTGGCTCCAGCCTGAAATAAAAATTACAATAAAGTTTGGGGATTTGCAAGTTATATGAACAATGAAGTGAAATATATAAACCGGACAGACTTACATCCGATGCCGTGTTGAGTGTGCAGAAGGGATTCAACCCCACTTTGCTACAGCTATCCAAGCTTTCATTGAGAAGGGTTTTTGTCATATCATTAATTGCTTTATCAGTCAAACGTGTTGAGCTATAGTGCAGTGGATCTTTGGCATCGCCAGTATATGTACACATTAAACCGGATCGGCGGCTTAAAGGTATAATCCTCCAAGCTACCCAGCATCGAACCAGGTCAACCCCAGTTAATCCATTGGCCAATAATGCTCTAAGCTTTGAAAAGGTAGGCATAAGTTTGGCTCATTCACCAGTGGTAAGTCGTTCGGGGAGAGGGTGCTTCGGGTTGAGCCGCTGGTCACTGAAGCCTGGCAAGGGGTTTTCATCAGCAGGAGAAGTATCTCTGCAATAGAACCAGGTTTGATTCCAATCCTTGGGATGACTTGGAAGCTGAGCATAAGGAAAAATGGCATCTCTTCATCGCTGAATTGAGATCCCTCCAAGCTCCTGGCTGGGTCCGTCAGTGAATTCATTTTGGCGGTTCAAATAAAAATACTCCCTTCAACACTGGGTTCTTCTTGAAGGTATACTTCATAGAAGACTTGAAAATTACCGATATTTGAGACGGAATTGGGTCTAATGTCTTGAGGATGAAGTTGCAAAAAATGCAGAACATCACGAAAGAATTTTGACCCGGGCGGTGAGAAGCCCCGGTTCATGTGATCAGTGAAAACAATAACCTCATCATCCTGCGGCTGAGGTCTGACTTCATTTGGTTTTGGAGCACGCTAGTGAATGACGTCTTTGCCGGTAAGAAGCCAATTTTGACATACTCCTAGAGCATTTCTTTGGTGACGAGGATGGGACCCAGTCGCATGATGTAACTGTCTTGATCATGATTGGGAGCACGGCCTATACAAGACGATTCAAGATGTTATTAAACGGCAGATTCTTGGCAGGTTACAAATTATCTTTTAAACCACTATGAAGGGCTAATGGCTATGGATATACAGTTCAGAGTATGTAGTTGTCAAACTAGAGAACTGAATTATGAGGATGAATAAACAAGCATGGTTAAGCCGGAGGATATTGCCGGGTTATTCAGGTTATGAAGCATATGATGGCGGTTTAAGCAAGATCATATAAGCCGCCATCACAGCTATGATACTTCTGATCTATCAGTAAACATTTGGCTAAGTGCTGGATAAACAAGATTCTGCAGATGGATTTATTATTTTGGATCTACCACAGCTGGGAAAAGAAAAGTAAATATTAAACCTAAAGGTTGTGACAGTGGAAGAGTTCATTTGTTCAAAGATTCTCTGTATAAAAGGAACATTTCCTATGCTTGAGAGGGGGTGTCAAACAGCTTCTGCGCGCCTCTAACTCTATTTTCAAATTGAAATAAATGTGTTATGGAGAAACAGTGATAAACAACAAGAACACCGATGAGGTACTCAAATCCTAGTACGGATCTGAGGTATGAGCAAAGGAGTACTTACGGATGCGGTGGAACAGCAGTGGCGCGCCGGCGTTCTCTGGTCTAATCAGGTTGATGCAGCGGCCTGAGTTGACGCAGCGGACGGAGGACGACGGCGGCAGAGCTTGGGTCGGTGGCGGAGTTGCAAGGAGGAAGACGAAGACGATGAGGTCAGGGGAAAAAATGAAGACCAGGACCCCCTTCCCTATTTATAAGAGGATGGATACAAGGCATGCGTGGGAATCGAGGAGGCTGAAATCATCATGTGGCTATATGGACGCCTCAATTTTTGGGATGTTCATTAAGATAAGGATCAGTTAAGATGTTCTGGGCCTTGTGCGAAATTAATGCGAAATGACGTCATGGCGGGTTAAGAAGATTCTGCGAGCTGATGTCATGGCGAGTTACAACAAAGTTTATCAAACGGGCGATGCCAATTTTTGATAAGTCAGGTATTGAAGATTGATGTGAACAGGTTGAAATCAACCTGGGGCCTGATGTTGGGGATATAATTATTGGCTATGACCCGCCAAGGAGGGTCCGGGTCATACCACTGGCGACTTATCAATGAAGATGGCGGCTCATAGAAAGCCTATTGACGGCCCAAGATCCAGAGGCGACTTTAGGCCCAAGGGGATGAACCGCCACATGTGTAACTTGTATTGTAAGGCAAGCTAGTTAGTCACCGAGCCGGACACGTTGTGTATGAGCTGGCCGGGACTCTGTAAGCCGCTGGCCATCAACCTGTGTATATAAAGGGGTGACCCGGCAGCGGGTTAACTCAAGAAACAAGAGATTGAGAACTAGGTCAAGCGTATTCGCTCGCTGGTAATCGAAACCCAAGCAATACAATCCCAAACTGGAGTAGGCCTTTACCTCCACCGCGAGGGGCTGAACCAGTATAAACTCTCTGTGTCCTTTGTCCCGAGTAACCCCTTTAAGCTAACCTAGTTGCGATGGCTCCACGACTAAGTCCTCTCGCAAGGACATCTGCCGTGTTAAGTCCACGACAGTGTGTGCGTCCATCGGGCATCGCAAACATTTCATGTCAAAGAACCATCTGTTCTCTATTTTTCATCGCACACGCTGTTTTCTTTCTAACCGTGTGTACATTATTTTATTCGCTCCTATTTAATTTTATTTTTTCCCTGTAATTTATTATTCGAATTCGAAATTTTGAAATATGAAACGTGGAATTCAAATTCTCAGCACAATGGTTCAACAATCAATCCATAAATTAAATTCTCAGTACAATATGTTCAGTAATTACAGGATTACGCAACAATTAACTATGATGAACCACAATATTTACAGACGGTAAAGGTGAAGAGACAAGTGTAAATCATTTTGGCTGTCGATGGTGTTGAAGGCGGAATGCCCATAATGTGCCCTCCTGCATGCCATCACTACTAGGGAAAACCTTATACACAGAGGTATAGCAGTAGCGCTGGTCAGAACTAAGCACTACTGCTACTTAGTAGTAGTGCGTGTCAGAAAAGCTCGGTACAACTATAGTTGTAGCAGTAGCGCGTCTACACAAAAAAGCGCTACTACTATAATTCCCACACAGTTGCTGGTAGGCTAGGAATAGTAGTAGCGAGCCTATGGAAAACACGCTATTGCTAAGTGCCTTGTAGCAGCGTGTTTCTGCTGTAGAGCGCTACTGCTAAGAAAAAGAAAATAAGTAGAAAAATAAATGAAAAAGAAAGAAATAGAAAAAGGAGAAATGAAAAAAAGAAAAACAAAAGAAAAAGAAAAATAGAGGAGAAAGGCATAGCAGTAGCGCTTGTTTTCAGAAAGCGCTATAGCTACGTTAGCAGTATAGCTTTTTGGGTCCCGCGCTATAGCTAAGTTCCTTAGATAAAAGGAAAAGAAAAAGGAAAATAAATGGCTACTTCCCATAGCAGTAGCGCGTTTTGGTGGAAAGCGCTATAGCTAACTTAGCTATTGCGCGTTTTTCCTACCAGCGCTACTGCTAGTTTGACTTAACCACGCGCAGGCTCAAAATTTTGCTATATCATTTCCCCTCTCTCCCCTTCTCCCCCACTCGATCTATCGCCGCCGTCGATCGTCCTGCACCCGAGCATGCCCGAGACGCCGGCCGTAGCCCGAGCCCGCCCTCGGCCTCACCGCCGCCACCCGAGGCCGCCCTCAACCTCACCGCCGCCTCCCTCGACCTCACCGCCGCCGCACTCGACTTCGCCGCCGCCGCCCGAGCCCTCCCTGCACCGTCGCCGCCCGAGCCCGCCCTCACCGCGGACCGTAAGCCTCTCCCTCTCCTCTCCCCTGGCCTCCTCTCTCTCTCTCTCTCTCTCTCTCTGCTAGCTAGGGCAAATTTCATAGAGCGCTAGTGTGATGATGTTCATATGAACCCTAGATTTGTGTAGGGCAGTAGGAATTTTTTTAGCATTTAGGAAAAAAGATTAGCAATGTTTTAGGAAATTAGCTAGGGCAAATTTTGATGAAAATGCCTAAACAGTAATTCCATTTAGCTTTAAATTAACAGAGGGTATATAAATTATAGTAGCATTTAGCTTTAAATTAATAGAGGCTATAAACAAAAAATAGTAGCATTTAGCTATAGAAAAAATTATTTGGACTATGGACCTGAACCTGGTCCAAATTTCATTCATATGAAATTTGAATTATTTGGACTATGGACCTGATTTTTTTTGAAGAAATTGGGTGTAGGTACTAAGGTCTTGCTGTGGAATTTTTGGTGAGGTCAGAAGGGTTAGAGAAAATGGAGTTCCTTTGCAATTTCTAATAAGGTCATGTATTGTTGGAATATTTGCTCTAAAACAATTTGGATGAAAAGAAAATAGTGTGTGTGTGTGTGTGAGAGGAATAGTTAGAACAGAATTTGGGTTTTGTCCTAGGCAGAGAAGTGTTTAGTGAGGAGGTCATTTTGCAAAGGTTTTGGGTTTTTGAAAAGACCACTATTTTTTTAAGGAAAATAATTTAGGCAAGTTTAATTTTAAAGATGATCCCTTCCTAGACTTTTAGCTTTAGACAAAAAACAAAAGTATTTAGCTATAAATAAAAATAGTAGCTATGGCATTTAGCTATAAACAGAAAATAGAATTGTTTTTCTTTTCAAAAACTTGGTTAAAGTAATTGTTGCTATGTAAACAAAAAACAATATTGATGTTATATGATATATGTGATTGATGTTCATTTGCATATTCCATTATTGTTGATTATATCTTTTCACTGAAGTTGTCATGTTATATGCAAATTCCTCAATAGTGTTTGCTCATGTTATATGCAACAATAAAGTGGTTCGATTGTGCCCAAGTGGCCTTTTGTTGTTTCCAGGGAATGAAGCCGAGTGGCCTATGTTTTGCCGGAATGTTGATTCATTTCCGTTCCGGCAAATTTCAGGTGCTCGATTTGTCCACTTTTTAGCAAAGGTCATGCCGAAATTTTGCATAAATTTCGGCATGACTTGTGCTACAAACTAGGACATATCGAGTGCCCGGGATTTGCCGCACCGGGAAGGAACCACCGTTCCTACAAAACATAGGCCTTTTTATGTCATTATTCATTTTATAAGGTCTAGAATTAATTGACTAGATTTAATCGTAGAAAACGTGGCTAGCAACGATGAAGGACAGGGTTCTGGTGATTGCGACGTCTACCTGGCGGCAGACAATTATTTGAACCTTCTCGACGAGCAACGGTTGTTGTTGCAGGGCCCATCTGCCACATCCGAGATCGACATCAAGACCGGCGCCGAGACTGGTGTTGAGACCCAGACCGGCACCGAGACTGGCGAAGCGGGTATAGAACCGAAACCGAAGAGGAGACATCGACACCCAAACCAGCTCATCACTACTAGACTAGTGGTCACGAAGGTGGACGACGGCAATTTTGAGCCAAAATATCCTAAGGAAGCGCGAGCGTGCTACAACAATCAAATAGGCTGCATCGTACGGATAACCGCCACCATCAACGATGAGAAACAAAAGAAGATAGAAAATATGATGCACTCCCTCCTAACGAAGCTGTACAGGTATTCTTGTTCCCGGGCCGGGATGAAAAGAAATATACTGATCCAGATAAAGACCCGACAATGAAGAAGATAAAGAAACGCGCCATGAGCAAGTTTAGCGATGTGTTGGCCGCCTGGAAAGTAATGGTGAAAGCAAGGATTATGATGTGACAGGCCCAGGTGTACCGGTTTCCGGTTTCCGAGCGACTGCCAGTAGTTAGCTTAGGTTCACGCTAGTGCGAGAGAGGGATATGAACCGACGCCTCAAGAAGTACTACATTATGTATGATGAGACATGTCATGTAACTTGTATAGCTATATCGTGACGACATGATTTGTGTTGGATGATATGATGAGACTATTATGTGTATGATATGATGAGCATATTGCATGTTTATGATATGATTAGAATACTGTAT
The DNA here is from genome assembly GCF_018294505.1 of Triticum aestivum. Taxonomy (NCBI): domain Eukaryota; kingdom Viridiplantae; phylum Streptophyta; class Magnoliopsida; order Poales; family Poaceae; genus Triticum; species Triticum aestivum. The sequence continues at coordinate 258,647,078 of NC_057802.1, forward strand.
AAAACCTGTACAAAAACATCGCAAATATGCAACGACAAAAAACATATGAGAAAATATAGTAGTAGCGCTGGACAGGAAAACACTACTGCTAAAGCACTTAGCAGTAGCGCTGGTATGGAAAGCGCTACGGCTAAGTAGGTATAGCAGTAGCGCGTGTCAAAACGCGCTACTGTTAAACAGTAGCTGTAGCGCCGTATCAGTAGCGCGGGCACCCGCGCTACTGATACACCAAATACCCGTGCTACTGCTAGGATTTTCCCTAGTAGTAGGCACGAACAACTTTTGTCCAACCCGTTGTGACGATCGCCCGCCCATCCTTCACCGCCTTCAGGAAGACTTCTAGAGCATTATCATGGTAGCATGAATTATATACTTTAACCTTAGTTGCCTCCACTACTGTTATGTAGTTTGCAAGGTAATCATCAGTAAATTGCTTCGAAAACCACTGAAAAGAGAAAACTTTCAGATACTCAGTTGTAATAGAGTAACTTGTTCTGGGCAGGGGGGAAAGGCAACACATCACTTACCATCCTAAAGTTCACTATTGTCTTGGACAAAGTGTAAATAAAGAGCTTAATTCCCATCACCTGTTTCTTTTGCCTAACAATATTTCTTACTTTCCTCACTTGATACTTGTTCATGAATATATCATTGCCCCATACACAAAAGGGATCGAACCGTGGATCAGTACCGCTCATATATGTACCTACAAGCAACCAGTAAATGTTAGAAGCTAAACTAGGATTGCACAAATGATGTAAAATACAACTACCTACGTTCCTAAGTACAAGTATTTTTAGAGATTTCAATATGAACTACATACGGATGTATATAGACATAGTTTAGATTAGAATCTAGATTCACTCATTTTGCTCTGTATGTAGTCTATATTGGAATCTCTAAAAATATTTATATTTAGGAATAGATGGTGTATAAGACATGGGATGCAGCTAACCTCGACGGCAAACAACATCATCGCCCATTGTAGTCCTGTGTAAGTGAAAGTGCAACTATCCCTGGATGGTTTTGGTAATTACTAACAACATATAGCTCATTGAACTAATGCCATTTCAAGATAAATATTTCAGGAAAGTTCAATGATTGGCATGGCATGGATTAGGAATATGGACCCCTCAAAATGCTAAGGACAAAAGATTGGCTCAAGCTCTAAAGCTCAAGACTCTACATTTTAATTTTAGTGATCCAAGATCACATTCAGTCCATAGGAAAAGCCAATACTATTAAAAGGGGATGAGGTGCTGCTTAATGGGTTTCTTGCTAAAACTGCTTAGTGATATGCCCCAAAAACCCTCATCCACTTTCTCACATCCACACATGTCCCAAACCAAAAGTCAAACTCGGCCCCACCAAAACCTTCTATCCGGCGCCACCGAGTTTAGTTGACATAGCCACTGCCACAAACCCTAGTCACTTCGGTTTCACCGATAGGGATCTTGGTCTCACCGAGATGGGATTGCAAACTCTCTGTTTCCCTTTGTAACATTTCGGTCCAACCGAGATGAGCGATCGGTCCCACCGAGTTCACAATGCAAACTCTCTGTTTCCCCTTCGTAACATTTCGGTCTCACCGAGATGAGCGAATCGGTCCCACCGAGTTTGCCTGACCTACTCTCTAGTTAGCTTATTACCAAAATCATTCCCAACGAGTTTGTGTAATTGGTCTCACTGAGATTACGTTATGCCCTAACCTAATGAAATCGGTCCCACTGAGTTGACATGTCGGTCCCACCGAAATGCCTAACGGTCACATTATGAACTGAATCGGTCTGACCGAGTTTCATTATTTGGTCCCACTGAGTTTGCTGATTTGTGTGTAACGGTTAGATTTTGTGTGTGGAGGCTATATATACCCCTCCATCCACTCTTCATTCATGGAGAGAGCCATCAGAACATGCCTACACTTCCGACATACATTTTCTGAGAGAGAACCATCTACACTTGTGTTGAGGTCAAGATATTCCATTCCAACCACATAAATCTTGATCTCTAGCCTTCCCCAAGTTTCTTTCCACTCAAATCATCTTTCCACCAAATCCAATCCTATGAGAGAGAGTTGAGTGTTGGGGAGACTATCATTTGAAGCACAAGAGCAAGGAGTTCATCATCAACACACCATCTATTACCTTTTGGAGAGTGGTGTCTCCTAGATTGGTTAGGTGTCACTTGGGAGCCTCCGTCAAGATTGTGGAGTTGAACCAAGGAGTTTGTATGGGCAAGGTGATCACCTACTTCGTGAAGATCTACCCTAGTGAGGCAAGTCCTTCGTGGGCGATGGCCATGGTGGGATAGACAAGGTTGCTTCTTCGTGGACCCTTCGTGGGTGGAGCCCTCCGTGGACTCGCGCAACCGTTACCCTTCATGGGTTGAAGTCTCCATCAACGTGGATGTACGATAGCACCACGTATCGGAACCATGCCAAAAATCTCCGTGTCTACATTGCGTTTGCTCCCTCCAAACTCCTCCCTTTACCTTCATGTGCAATGTTTTACATTCCGCTGCTATACTCTTAGACTTGCATGTGTAGGTTGATTGCTTGACTGGTGCTAAGTTGCTAAAATCTGCCAAGACTTAAAATTGGGAAAAGGCTAGATTTTTATTTGGTCAAGTAGTCTAATCACCCCCCTCTAGACATACTTTCGATCCTACAGTAAGTACATGGAAAGGCAATGTTAACTATAATAGGGTTAACATCCACCAAAAATAGCAAATGGTAATAAAACGGCAACATCTATAGTGATGTCTTCATTGCGAAAGAGTAGCACGGTAGCAAAGGGACGAATTAAAAAATGGATAGAATTGTTTACTACAACAGACAACCTAGTATAGCCATTGAAACTGCTACTGATAGAAATGAAATTGACAGAGTTAAACATCGCAAGGCAGGTGCTGCTAGAGCAGAGGATGGCCCTGTTGTCTATAAAAAGGTAGGGAATATAGATAAGACGGGCTAGGCGTGTTTACTACAACATTCTTAATACATGAACCGTACAAAACATGGCCATTACAACTGGTATTGGTAAGATTCAACTGGTCAGTTCATACTTGGTAAGTCCTGAGGGGTAGTTGCCGGGGCACTTCATATGGACAAGAGCCCGCCCCAAGTCGGCCGCAGCGGAGGCGAGGTGTTCCTCCGGGTCGAAGCGTGGATCAGTGCCGCTGACATGTGTACCTACAAGAAGCAAGTAAATGTTAGAAGACAAACTGCAATTGCACAAATGATGTAAAACACTGTAAGACATGGGATGCAGCGAACCTCGACGGCAAACAACATCGTCACCTATTATGGCCCTGTGTAAGTACATGGAAAGGTGTGTTAACTACAACAGGGATAGCATCCACTAAGCTTAGCAAATGGGCAGCATCTCTAGTATATCTTCATTGCAGAGAGTAGCACGGTAGCAAAGGGGTAGATTAAAAAATGGATACAACTGTTAATTGCAACAGGCTTAACAGCATCCTAAGTCATGTTTTGTAAGTTTGTAGCTGATATTGGTGAAATTGAGTTGGACAGTTCATACTTGAACATCACACAGTGTGCAGTACTGAAAATAACAAGGCACGTTTAACTACAGCCAACCTAGTATAGCCATTGAAACTGGTACTGATAAAAATGCAATTGGCAGAGTTAAACATCGCAAGGCAGGTGCTGCTAGAGTAGAGAATGAGCCAATTGTCTATAAAAAGGTAGGGAAAATAGCTAAGAAGTGTTAGGCATGTTTACTACAACATGCTTAATACATCAACCATACAAAACATAGCCATTGCAACTGGTATTGGTAAGATTGAACTGGTGAGTTCATACTTGGTAAGTCCTGAGAGGTAGTTGCTAGGGCACTTCATCTTGGCCAGAGCCCGCCCAAAGTTAGTGGCGGCGGAGGCGAGGTGTTCCTTCATGCCGAAGCATGGATCAGTGCCGCCGACATGTGTACCTACAAGCAACCATTAAATGTTAGAAGTTAAACTGCAATTGCACAAATGATGTAAAATACTGTAAGACACGGGATGCAGCTAACCTCGACGGCAAACAACAGCATCGCTTGTTATGGCCCTACATAAGTACATGGAAAAGCATGTTAACTACAACAGGGTTAGCATCCACCAAAAATAGCAAATGGGCAGCATCTCTAGTGATATCTTCATCGTGAAGAGTAGCATGGTAGCAAAGGGACAGATTAAAAATGGATACCATTGTTAATTACAAAAGGCTTAATAGCATCCTGAGTCATGTATTGTAAGTTTGTTGATGGTATTGGTGAAATTGAGCTGAAAAGTTAATACTTGAACATCACATAGTGTGCAGTACTGAAATAAACAAGGCTTGAATATGCTTAATACATCAACCGTACAAAACATAGCCATTGCAAGTGGTATTGGTAAGATTGAGCTGGTCAGGTCATACTTGGTAAGTCCAGGGGGTAGTCGCTGGGGAACTTCATCTGGGCCAGAGCCTGCACCAAGTCGGTGGCGATGGAGGCAAGGTGTTCCTTCGGGTCAACACGCACAGCGGCCATTGCGCCATCGACTGCCATCATCTCCTCGACCTCCATGGGGTATGTGGTTGGGCTTGCGCGATGATACTCTGGAGGTAGGGGCCGTGGGGATTTGGAGGCATGAGGATGTTTAGCAAGCGCCATTTAAGGAATCAGGCCGGGGCCGTGATAGATATGGTGGCTTACCTGACTGGATCGATGATGCTCGAGCAGAATGTAGATGTGGTTGAAGCTGTGGTTGTGGTGGCGGCGGTTTGAGTTGCCGGGAGGGGGGCGTGGGGGGAGATACTGCAGAAATTTGATGGGTGGGGGTGTGGTGGGAGGAATAAATTCTGAAATCGCGCGCCTAATGAAAATTTTGCTGCGAAACTTGAAACTTGGGTGGGGGAAACATACAATGTAGACGAAGCGCGTAAAATAATCGTGTGCAAGAAAAGAGAAAATTGGCAGATCCCGCGTCGTTGATTTTTTCGGTCAATGGTACGCTTGCTTTATTAGGAAACATCGCACAGGTAACTGGCTTATGGATCATTAACGCAAAAAACACACGTGGGTACGCCATAGAAACCGTGTGTTTCGTGATCTTCTAATAATTCTTATATCTATCAGCATCTCCAGTCACACCTAATTTAAAAATCTTTTTCATTGTAGCAGGATTATCCAATGTACTTGAACGAGGCAAAGGTGACACCCGATGAACAATCATCGGTCTATGAAATGCAGTCATGTGTCAACCTGCCTCGCTCGCATAGCCAGAATTGATCCTATGCAAGAACAGAGAAGCTTGCTGCCATTCGCCGGCATGACTATTTAGGCCGGTGTGCGGCCAACTCGTGTGGTGATGTGGGACTAAAAACCAGGTGCGGCCAGCTCTAGTCTCCGGTGGCTGCGGGCGGATGTTTCGGGAGTATTTAGGGCTGGGGTGCGGCTACAAAACTTCAGTGAACACATGCTAATCAACGCTCAAAGCCCTTAAAGGATGCGCTTACCGACATTGTACGTTAATAATAGATAGTGCCAACTTAAAGTACTACTGGTAATTTGCTCTAAAACTAGTACATATGTAGTGTTGGTAGATGCTCATAATTAACTATACAAACTTACGGGTGACACACGCACTATCTATTTCTCACATGCTGGCATCGGGGCATGCTAGCCAGACATCGTCGTTCTCCTTCCTGTCCTTGTCGGCGGCATCCCACTGTGCTTCGATCTCTGCCGAGCTCTCCTCAACACGGCGTGTGGCCTCTTCTTTCTTGCGGTGGCGGGACTCTCTTTTCTTGATTGTTTCTGTCTTTTTCGCTCCTTCTGTGCGGCTTTGGCCGCCTCTAGATCCACCGCCCATTCGGCCATGGCAGCATCAGAGTCCGCCCACATACTTGTGCGGGAGCGGGCGGCGAGGAACTCGACACGACGGGATGCCATCGCTTCCTTACCATGTGTGCGGTCGGGGCAGCGAGGAACTCGGCGTGGCGGGATGCCATCGCTTCCTTACCTGTTACTGTACACCGTGGTGCCATGAATGACACTTGGAGAGAGCTTTGGGACGGAGTGGCTGGACAGCTGTACAGTGCGGTGTTTTTTAAGAGCTCAACGACAAACGTCGAAGGAACTTTGGCTTCCCTTAAAATCTTGCTCATTCATTATCGCACACGGTTCATCTCCGTCGCCTCCGGAAACAATGTGTACTGAGCCTATTGTGTGTTGCGTTATGATTGGCCGGAACCCCAGCCACACGGATCGCGCGTGTGCACCGTAGGATGCGCCGCGATCAAACATCAATCCTAGTCCCTCTCATCACACCCGTGCAGCTATAGTTGGATTGGATTTATATGCGCTAAATGCCTAGAAATTGCACATAACCCCCTAAATATGGTAAATGAGCCCGAAAAAGCGCCAAATTTAAACACAATGATTTGCAGGGTGTATGTTCATCATAGAAAAAAAACTCATGGACAAAGAACGAAGGAAATTTGGATTGCCCTTCAATCTTGGTGATTTCCCTCTCGAAACCATGGAAATTCACCGGTGATGGTTCTATTTATGAAGGGCGTGCATGACGACATAAGCCAAACCTTCTCAATTTTTTACTAGGGCATGGTGAGGCCATACCATGGCACCATGCCAGGCATCATGTTTTTCAAGCATGTATTTCATTTTTCTATACTTGAAAAAAATAAACGAACATTTATGGTTGACTATTGCCACACATTTCATCAAAATCTCTGCCCATTCCTTGTAAAAGTCATGTGAATTTACTAAATAGCATGAGCATGGTTTTCCAAACTGTTCTTGTGCACATTTTCATGCACCGATTGTTCGAATTTAAATTATGTGCATTAATGCCTAGAAAATGGACATGATCCCCTAAATATGGTAAATGAGCGCGGAAAAATGCCAAATTTGAGCATGTTGCATTGGAGGGGGTATGTTGATCGTAGAAAAAAACTGATTGACAAACTAGGATGGAAATTTGGATTCCCCTTCAATCTTGGTGATTTCCCCCTTGAAACCATGAAACTTCCTCGATGATGGTTCAATTTATGAAGGGTGTGCATGACGACATAAGCCAAACCTTCTCAAATTTTTACCAGGGCACGGTGAGGCCATACCATGGCACCATGCTAGGCGTCATGTTTTTCAAGCATGTATTTCATTTTTCTACAATTGAAAAACTAATAAATGACGCGTTTGTGGTTGACTATTGCCACACATTCCCTTGAAATCTCTACCCATTCATTGTAAAAGGCATGAGAGTTTACTAAATAACATGAGCATGGTTTTCCAGACCGTTCTTGCGCACCTTTTCATGCATGCACCGATTGTTCGATTTTAAATTATGTGCATTAATGCATAGAAAATGCACATAATCCCCTAAATATGGTAAATGAGCCCGAAAAATGCCAAATTTGAACACGTTGCATTGGAGGGGGTATGTTGATCATAGAAAAAAACTGAATGAAAAACTAGGAAGGAAATTTGGATTCCGGGCCCCTTCAATCTTGGTGATTTCCCCCTCGAAACCATGAAACTTCCTTGGCGATGGTTCGATTTATGAAGGGCGTGCATGATGACATGAGGCCATACCATGGCACCATGCCAGCCGTCATGTTTTGCAAGCATGTATTTCATTTTTCTATAGTGGAAAAACCAATAAATGGCGCGTTTGTGGTTGACTATTGCCACACATTTCCTTGAAATCTCTACCCATTCCTTGTAAAAGGCATGATAATTTACTAAATAGCACGGGCATGGTTTTCCAGACCATTCTCGTTCACCTTTTCATGCACCGATTGTTTGAATTTGAATTATGTGCATCAATGCCTAGAAAAAGACACATGATCACCTAAATATGGTAAATGAGCCCAAAAAGGCCAAATTTGAACATGTTGCATTGGAGGGGTATGTCGATCATAGAAAAAACTGAATGACAAACTAGGAAGGAAGTTTGGACCCCCCTTCAATCTGGGTGATTTACTATCACACACGATTCATCTCCGTCGCCTCTGCAAACTATGTGTGTTCACCCACACATGCAAAAGGAAAAAGAAAACCCTCGCCCCCCCTGCCCACTTCGTCCCCACCCACTCACCGCGGACTCCTCGGCAACTCTACACCTCATCAACTTCTATCGCGCGGGCCACCCTAAGCGCGATGGCTGTCATCGGCAGGCGGAGGTCAAGCTCCAAACGGCATGGGATTTCTCCCCTACCACTTGTCGTTGCCTATCTGCACTGACTTGCACTGACATTCTAGACTCTGGTCGATTGGGGTTTTCTGCGGGATTGGGCGAGGGATTTTTCTCATGGAGAAGGTAATCAATTTAGTGCAATATTCACTCATCTCTTATCGCAGTCCATCCGTCATTGTTAATCAACCGGCAGAAGTCACCATCGATTCATTTTTCTTCTAGCTGAATCGAGGGTTTTCATTCATGTGCCCACAGTGCAAGCACAAATCGGGCAAGTGTGGTCGCGGCCAAGTCGGAAACAAAGTTCTATCTCACCATTCGGATGACTTCAGGGAGTGCTTGGTATGTTCAATCTCACCCTACCACGGTCGGCATGGCCTAAATTTGTGAACATATACCGTCTATTGCTTTGCGGTGCCACATGTATCCTAGACGTCGAAGCCTATTTTTCCCTATATTAGGAAAATTAATGATGTATTGTTCATTCAGATACTCTCATATTTGCATCAAATCTTTGTTACATTATCTATTTTTAATTATATATTTTTGTACTTTGCTTTCAGCTATATATTGTTCTATTCTATCGGTTACTCCCATATTTGCATCTTACTCTGATATTTCAATCTATCTAATTTATAATCTTAATTTTCATTTCAAGCAGTACATCCCTTGCTTTGTAAGAACACAGGCAGAAGGAAATCTTGGGCTTTACTTTGTTGATGACTCCATGGATGTCATATTGACAACGCAACATGGATTTACAATGACAGTTAGCGTAAAACTTCATAAATATGATCACTCCTATTTTGATGCGGACCTTTGGAGAAAAATTTCTAAGTTTTATGAACTAAAAGCTGGTAATAAAATTCTAGTGCGTGCACCACAACCTGGTCTAATTAACATGGATGTTTACTTTCCCAACCTCATCAGCCGATCAATGTCTGATTGTAGCGACCCGACCTCAGACGGTCAAGTCTCTGTGCTTCAGTGTCATCCCTGGATCGGTAATGCTGACGCACACAGTACTCGAAGGATTTATAACAGAGTAGCAATCACACACTTATTACATCGAATGTCTCCAAAAGAGAACTTATTACGATAAATATGGCTTAAGGCCATTTAAATATGATAACAGGGGAAGGCTTGGAAGATAAAGTGAGTCCATCAACTCCAACGACATAGCTGAGTGCACGACAACGGCCTAGCGAACCTTACTCCTCGCCTGAAAAGTCTGCAACATGATATGTTGCAGCCCGAAAATGGGTCAGCACATGGAATATGCTGGCAATGTAACACAGTAGAGTAATGAACAGATAAATGCTATCACTATATGCATATATGGCTGGTGGAGGCTCTATGGTTAATATGCTTTTGCGAAAAGCCAATTTTTCCCTACAACAAAGGAATATATTTTATTTAACTATCATGGTAGTTGAAACATCATTGAGAAGGTTCCTCCAACTCAATCCCAATTAAAAGTAATTATCAACCCAACAAGTTAATTTAGAGTGATGAGATCCATATGATAATCCAAAATCCAGATACTCAAGATGTCCATAACCGGGAACACGACTAACCATGATTAGTTTGTACACTCTACAGAGGTTTGCGCACTTTTCCCCACAAGACTCGATCTCCTCCATTGGATTTCTCGCACTACATGGTGTTTGAGAAACGGATGACCGAGACACAGTCTTTCATAAACATTAACTCTAACCCCGGGTGGACAGTTACACTTACTTTCCCTCTACATCTGCTAGCCCACCACTGGAAGAAGTCATGCAACATACTCAACTATGCTAGAGCCCATAATAGCTTGTGGCTGCACACGGAAGTTTCTAGCATGAATAATCTTATGATCCCTTTGAGCCTGGGTGGCGGACCGTAGGATGATCACACGGGTACTCCGGGATATCCTAGGACAACACTCGATTCTCCAGGTGCCCACAAGCAATCCACCCAGATATGTATTAAAGTTGCCACCTTAAGTTGAACCATTAATTAACAATCTCACATCTATCATGGATCTCTCAACCCAAACCACGTCTACGAGCATAGCATAGCAAATAAGCATACGTAGAAGTAACTCCCAAGGGTTTGATAATAAACAGGGCAATAGGTTCTACCTCATCATCTACTTCCCAATACCCACAAGTTAAACACATCCTAATCATGCAATGTTTGAGGATTGGAACTAATGCATAAAATCTGGGTGTGAAAAGAGTATGATCAATGTGTTACTTGCCTTGCTGACGATCCGCAAAACCTAATGACTCATAGTAGCACGCTTCGCACTCCGGGAATTCTATCGCAAACAAACAATAGCATACATAAGCAATCAAGCAAAGATGCAAGGATAACTCCCAAATAAGAAGATCTACCCAGAAAGTTCAACTGAAGAACTCCGGTTTGCAAAAAGAATCAAATCAAACGGAGCAACGAAACTTAAACTATGAAAGAAACAAGATCCGATTACTAATCTGGACTAAAGTCAAATTTTACTGCATCAAAATCTTGTTCAAGTTGGTTAAACATAAAGAGGGTGTCAAGACGAAGATCTAGGCGCTTGAATCGCCTGATTCCGATGAACGAGCGAAAAGATAAACTAAAACGAAAATCAGGGCAGAAATCGCAATCGAAAATAATCATGGAAAAACCCTGGAAAAAGAAAAACTGGCGAACAGGCTAACGAACGAACGTTCGCTGTCTGCGGCTAACGGGTGAACAACGTTCATTAAAACGAACGTACGGACGAACGTCTGCTATTTAACCGAACCGAGAAAACTGAAACAAACCCGATTCAGAAAAAAACGAGATCTAGGTTTACGAAAAACTGATCGGTTTAAAAAAACCGGCGGCTACCTCGTGGAACGGGATGACGGCGGCAGTGTACTCCGGCGGACGGCGGCGGATCCGGTGGCGGCGGGTCGGGGTGGCGGCGTCTGGCGGCGGCGGCGCGAGTCGTGGCTGCGGCGGCGGATCGGGCGGCGGGGCTGGCGGCTAGGGTTTCGGGGGTGGCAGCTGGCGGCTCGGGCCTTCGGCCTTTTAAAGGGCCGGCCGGGTCGGTGTCCCAGGCGGACACGGCCCGGTAAGGCGGTTCGGTTTTTTTAAATATATTCTGACGCAGAGAAAAACGAAGAAAAGAAATACTAAACGGACTCCAAAAATCCTGAAATAAATTTTGCCCGTCCTCTAAAAATATGCCGGACAAGGTGAACATTATTTGAGAAAAATTCAAATATGAAAAACTAGGAAATCCCCAACTCTCTCCGAGGGTCCTTGAGTTGCTTAGAATTTCGAGGATCGCAAAACAAAATGCAATAGAATATGATATGCATGAATGACCTATGTATAACATTCCAAATTGAAAATTTCGGATGTTACACTTATCGAGGTTAGTGTTCTTTCAACTTTCTCCATGTTGGCATATTACTTAGCAAAACCGGGGTATTTGTTCTGACTAAATGATCACTATTTAAGTAACCAATTGTGATTTCATTTTCTGATCCGTTGAGGGAGTCCTGGACTAAGGGGTCCTCGGGCATCCGGCCTGTTAGCCATGGGCCGGACTGATGGGCTGTGAAGATACGAAGACCAAAGACTGCACCCGTGTCCGGATAGGACTCACCTTGGAATGGAAGGCAAGCTTGGAGATTAAACATGTAGATTTCCTTCTGATGAGGACATAACTACCTTGGATATGACCAAAAATATTGCATACATGCATATTTGTCAGGTGATTTCTAGTGCAAACTTTTCAATAATCTATTTATGTTATCAAAAAACAAAAATACTTCACACACTTTTGTGTTTTGTCTAATTGCAGGTGTATGGGACATTTGCACAACAAACATATGAAGATAAGGCAAAAGGAGAAGTTTAGGTTCTGTTCAAAAAGTCCTCTCACGTCACTTTTGGGCCAAGAGAAGATAGAGTCCAAGTCTCTCATGTTCCGGATTCAGATTCGGACTGCACAGACATACCTGACTCAAAATGCCAACAACTTTTTCATACGGACTCCGAATTGGGTGATTCTTTTTTTTGGAAAGTAGATTTCGTCCTCTTTCCAACCCAATTGGATTCACCTTTAAATTCGTCTGGAGCGTTGAGATATGGACGAAACAATCGGACGCAGCAGCAGAATCCGAGTCAAATAACAAGTCCAAAGGTGTTGCATCACCTCCACTTGGGCCCATGAGCCTTGTACGACCTAGGGTTGGTTTTAGGCTGCCTTGGGACGTCCTCCCACCTTCTTGGCCGCCACCCCTTGCTCCTATATAAGTACATCCATCTAGTAGCTTTTTCTTTGGGTTTTGTTTAGATTAAAGTTCGCCAGAGCTGCAACTTTGCGTACTTCGTTTGTGTTCAACGACCAGACAAACGCCTCACAGAACCCCACCTTGATGAATAAAGTTTTCCTCTTATATTCACAATATCCAGATTGCAATCTTAGTTTCTTGCTTGTTCTTCGTTTGCCTGCAGGAAACAGACCTTCGTGGTCAGGTTGATCGTGTTCCGGCGTGGTCAATAACCTCTCGGAGTTGGTTTAGCGATCGCTAAGGCGCGACGTCCTCGCACGTTCGTAGTCGGATCGTCAAAGTCGACTTCCTCCAAAACGATAGCCACAATCTCATCGAAAGACGGGACACCTTTGCCTTTATCAAGTGGTATCAGAGTATCAATTTTCTGGTTGCTCGGTGAGATTTTCCAGTTTTTCGTAGCCTAGATTAGATTTATTTTTTTACCTATTGTCCAAGAAAAAGCCACAAAAAGTTAGATCTATTCATCCTTTTGTCCAAGCCGGTATGAGCCTTTGCAATTTTTCTTTTCATTGTTTGCATTATTGAATTATCGGTTGCATGGTCGTGTCGAGTTGCTGGTCTTAGTGTCTAGTTCGTTTAGAGTTTCGAGTTCTGTTCACATTAGTCACGTCGCCGCTGCATCGTTATCCCTTCCGCTGTCCACCACACCATCCATCAATTTCCACCACGTGCTACCCATAGTTCATTGTCACAATCATAGTTGAGGTCGTTCACATCTTCGCTTGATCCAATCTACATCTTATCTAGTTTGTCTTGGAAAGAGGGAGAGAAAAAAGGCAGAGAAAAAAAAGAGAAAAAAAAGAAAAAGAAGTCAGAGAAAAAAAAGAGAGAAAAAAAGTGTGAGGAAAAAAAAGAGAGAGAAAAAACAAAATTCGGATCTATCTAGACTCAATCTCATAGTTGAATTCGGATTGGAATCTGTTTTGTGCACTGTTCAGTAAAACAGGCATAACTTCCTCATACGAAGTCCGTTTTGGCTCCACGAGTACTCAAATGAAAGCTAGCGACGAGCCGCATCTAAATAGTTGCATAGGTAAGTTCACTATTTGACACCTCAAAATAGGCTTCTAAATAGGTCTTTTTGCCCTCCGAAGTTCGCGGGCACAGCTTATTCCAGTTTTTCAGGCCAGTTTTAGAATTCTTTGACTCCTCATATCAATTCGGAATTGAGTGATTCTTTTTGCATTGGAAAGCTTGAGTTAGTAGCATTATTTGAAAAAGGTTATCAGAAAATTGGCTCAAACTTTTTGAGAGGAAAGTTGGAGAGAGAATTGTTGTATATCCTGCTTGGCAGTTGTTTTTCATTATTATCTTTACTGCCGTTGTGATCTTCACTTATATCTTGCTGTCCAGAGCTATTTAGTATCCTTCATTGATGCTAGTTGTGCTACGCCGTGACCTCATTAGTGTTCAAGGCTCGCGTCTCTAGTTCGGTCTAGCCTAGGACCAGCACAGTACCGTCGTTGAGCATTTATTCACCATTGCATCTCTGAATTGATTATTGCTAATATTTTGCTACCATATATAGCCAACCCAGCTCCACATATTTCTGCACCGTGTATACGTATGTTCCCCTGGCAATCGCTTTACACAATCTTCAGAGTTATTTGACACCGCTGGTTGCCTGTCACCACCTGCTGCTTGGTAAGAACTTGTAACATATTGATATTTGCTTTACTGTGAGCGCTTTACCACCACATCCTAGTAGTTCATAGGAACATTATTCTTGAATTTGTTTCTAGTTTCTACTAATCATGACAGGATCTAGATTCAATTCATGGGGTTTGTCGATCGTGGGAGACGTGCCATCACATATGCAAATACCACAACCGTCACGAGAGGTGCACAAACATCCAAATGCACATGATCAGGTTAATGTTTCTATACCACCATTTAATGGCCGTTTTAGACCTGCTTTATATATTGAATGGGAGTTTGACATAAATAATATATTTGCTTCCAATAATTTTGATGTACGTAAAAAATTTAAGGTTGCGGTTGGTTCTTTCACTGGTTATGCTGTAGTTTGGTGGAGTGAATATTGTCGGTTACACCCTAACGATATACCTACTACTTGGGATGATTTGAAACTTGCCATGCGACGTACATTCGTTCCCGCTTATTATACTCGTGACATGATTACAAAGTTGCAACATTTAAAACAAGGTAGTGACACCGTAACGAAATATTATGATACTTTACAAACTACCTTGCTGCATTCCTCTTTAGAAGAAAGTGAAGAATATTTTATGGATAGATTTTGGGGAGGATTAAATCGTGACATTCAGGAGATACTAATTCATGAAGAGTGTTATCCTATGGACCATTTGTTTCATCTTACTTGCAAAGCTGAACAGGAAATAAAACGACGTGTTGCCCACAAGGAGAACAAGCGCGAGATGCACATTTCAAGAGTTGATACGGTTGTCCCTTCAACTACTAGGCATACTATGACAACCACATCCATTGTTGTGAGGACTACATCACCTCCACCATGTGACACATCATCATCGAGAGTGCCTACATCATCTGAGTTGATCATAAGAGGTAATGACAAAGGTACTAATCTTCCATCTCCACATGAGTATGATGAATGTCTTGTCAATTTAAGTGCACCGTGCAGTGAGCTACCCACTACTTTGATCACACCAGCTACTTTAGAGGACTACGTTGATGATTTGACTTTGCCATGTGATCAAACAATTTTGAGTGAACCCATTGAATTAACTATCGATGCAAAAGAATCAAGTGAATTAGGGAATAAATCAGATTTGGATCAAATATGTTTGAAAATAATTGTGCCAATGTTTAATAATTTTGATATGACCTCTAATCTTGGTGATGGTTCATCAATGTTGGGATGGTTTAATGATAAGCATTGTCAATCTTTTGATATGAATAAGAGCTTCACTTATATGTGCAAATTGAGTTGCAATATTTTCATGCCTTTGACTTCTTGTGATAATATATTGGCTATACATTTCATGACTTTTGAAGGGTGCTCTTGTATAACTGTGTCACATGTGCACCAAATGAGATCAGTAAAAACGGATGACATATACAAATACAACGTGTACACCTTGTCTCTTTTGTTAGCCAGATTTCAGATTAAGCAACGCCGAGGACGGCTTTGTTTTCAAGAAGGGGAGGATGATGAGGACATGACTACCTTGGATATGACCAAAAATATTGCATACATGCATATTTGTTAGGTGATTTCTAGTGCAAACTATTCAATAATCTATTTACGTTATTCAAAACAAAAAATACTTCACACACTTTTGTGTTTTGTCTAATTGCAGGTGTATGGAACATTTGTACAATCCACATATGAAGATAAGGCAAAAGGAGAAGTTTAGGTTCTGTTCAAAAAGTCCTCTCACGTCACTTTTGGGCCAAAAGAAGATAGAGTCCATGTCTCTCACGTTCTGGATTCAGATTCGGATTGCACAGACATACCTGACTCAAAACGCCAACAACTTTTTCATACGGACTCGGAATTGGGTGATTCTTTTTTTGTTGGAAAGTAGATTTCGTCCTCTTTCCAACCCAATTAGATTCACCTTTAAATTCGTCCGGAGCATTGAGATATGGATGAAACAATCGGATGCTGCATTAGAATCCGAGTCAAACAATAAGTCCAAAGGTGTTGCATCACCTCCACTTGGGCCCATGAGCCTTGTACGACCTAGGGTTGGTTTTAAGCTGCCTTGGGACGTCCTCCCACCTCCTTGGCCGCCACCTCTTGCTCCTATATAAGTAGATTCATCTAGTAGCTTTTTTCCTTGGGTTTTGTTTAGATTAAAGTTCGCCATAGCTGCAACTTCGCGTACTTCGTTTGTGTTCAACGACCAGACAAAGGCATCACAGAACCCCACCTTGATCAATAAAGCTTTCCTCTTATATTCGCAATATCCAGATTGCAATCTTAGTTTCTTGCTTGTTCTTCGTTTGCCTGTAGGAAACAAACCTTCGTGGTCAGGTTGATCATGCGCCGGCGTGGTCAATAACCTCTCGAAGTTGGTTTAGCGATTGCTAAGGTGCGACGTCCTCGGACATTCATTGTCGGATCGTCAAAGTCGACTTCCTCCAAAACGATAGCCACAATCTCATCGAAAGACGGGACACCTTTGCCTCTATCACCTTCTTTGTAACCGACCATGTGTAACCCTAGATCCTCCCGGTGTCTATATAAACCGGAGGACTTAGTCCGGAGGAGGGATATTCAATACCATGGTCATACAGGCTAGGCTTCTAGGGTTTATCCATTATGATCTCGTGGTAGATCAACTCTTGTAATACTCATATTCATCAAGATCAATCAAGCAGGAAGTAGGGTATTACCTCCATAGAGAGGGCCTGAACCTGGGTAAACATCGTGTCCCCTGTCTCCTGTTACCATCAACCTTAGACGCACAGTTCGGGACCCCCTACCCGAGATCCACCGGTTTTGACACCGACATTGGTGCTTTCATTGAGAGTTCCACTATGACGTCGATGACAGGATCAATGGCTCGCCTTGTTCTCAAGGACAATATCACCGCCGGAGGAGCACTGGCCCCAAGCCAAACTCTCCGGCTGGGCGGCTTTTCCATGACCGCCCGTTCGGTCGTGGAGCCGACGATGACCTCCAAACCCCCTTCGTATCGACTCCGAACACTCCAAGAAGATGGATCCAATGGAGCTTTCATCTTTAAACGAGCTCCTAGATTGCATCGCCGCCCTGGGGGTCGCTACAGACTATGATCGAATTGGTCTTAAACCCGATCAAAGAGAAATTAAATCTCCACCGATCACTCACCAGATAGTGGTAGTAGAGGAGCGAGACGAAAACTCTTCCTCCATACTAAGGATGGACTATGTCCGGATCTCCGGTTTTGAAGAGCCGGATACCCACCTGCAAGGAGATGCATCCGGCCCTCCGAACATAGAATCGGACGACATGCCTAAGAAATCAGTGGACATCCCGGAGCCCGATCTGTTAAGTTCAGAAGACCTTCAGACTCCGGATCCAAAATTGGGTCAGGGTTCAGATTTAAATCCACCCACCCACCCAAATATAAGTGCTCTCATGAGCATACAACGGCAGTCTCAGGAAACGGTCCACCACTTCTGGGCCAGATTCCTTCTTGTCAAAGACAAGATTAAAGATTGCCGCGACAAAGAAGCGATCTCAGCATTCCGCAGCAATTGCATGAACGAAGGAATCCTCAACGCCATCAACCACCATCGCATACTACACTTTGCTGACTTGGCAACTATCGTACAGAAGTACAGCGCAATGGGAAGTGCCTGGAAAACCCAGGCAGCCCGTTGGGAACCATCGGTCCCCACTCAACCCCTCATTCAGGTGAAAAGGGCGCACCCTTATAACACGCCCGGTTCAATAGTAAAGAAACATAAGTCTGGCACGGGACGCGGAACCATTCTGGAGGGATGACTTGATGAGCCATGCAAAATACACACAACACCGGATAACATACCAACACATAGCCTTAGAGCATGTTGGATACTCCGGCAAGTGGCCAAAAGCGGCGAGGACATCCTCACCAAGAATACCCCAGAACAACACCCCCCAGAAGATGATGACCCCAAAGTATTTACGGTCTTCGAGACATTCGCCTCAAATAATAGGCGCAAAAGGGCACTCCGCGGACTCGCCAAAGTCTGTCAAATAGCAGCAATAAACCCTTGGAACGACACGGCTATAACTTTTAATGCCGGTGACGAACCAAAATATAGGACAGTCCGAGCACCAGCCGCCTTGGTCCTCAGTCCAATCTTGGATGGCTTTCGGCTCACCAAGGTTCTCATAGACGGCGGAAGCGGACTAAACCTCGTCTATGAAGATACACTCCACAAAATGGAAATAGACAGGAGCCACATCGAGCAAAGCAGCACTACCTTCCGAAGAATCATTCACAGTCGGGAGGCGCGGTGTGCGGGAAAAATAACACTCGACGTGGTATTCGGCACGCGGAGAATTATCGGTCCGAGGAAATAACCTTCCAAGTGGCCCCTTTCAACAGCGGATACCATGCCCTCTTGGGGCAAGAGGCATTTACATGCTTCCAAGCTGTACCTCATTACGGGTACATGAAGCTTAAGATGCCCAGGCCCAACAGCATAATCACTCTCGCCAGTGATCCGGACATAGCACTCCGCGCCGAAAATAAAACCACATCCCTGGCCCTCGAGGCATTATCTGAAGTCCTCGCGGCCGAAGAATTAACCGCACTACGCTCCACGATGGACAAGGACGATCTGATCTTAGACAAATGCCCCAAATCCACCTCCTTCAAGCCAGCGGAGCAAATAGTCAAATTCCAGGTCCATCCAATGGACCCCAAGAAGACATCATCTATTAGGGCACAATTAGACCCAACGGTCGAGGCGGCGCTACGGGACTTCCTTCGCGAAAACTGGGATATATTCGCTTGGCACCCTTCTGACATGCGAGGGATCCCGCGCAAGCTGGCCGAACACAACCTCAACATATTAAAGGGATATAAACCGGTCAAACAAACACTGCGGCGCTTTTCCGAACCCAAACGCCATGCTATGGGAGAGGAGCTAGCCAAGCTAATTGAAGCTGGATTCATTAGAGAAATAAAACATCCGGGCTGGCAAACCTGGTGATGGTACCAAAGAAGGATAAATCCTGGCGCCTGTGCGTCAATTTTAAAGACCTCAATAAGGCTTGCCCCAAGGATCCTTCCCCCCCAGCATTGATCAAATCATCGATGCCACTGCAGGACACGACTCACTGTGTTTCCTCGACGCGTATTCCGGATACCATCAGATTAAAATGAAGGAGTCCGATCAAGCTGCAACAACATTCATCACCCCATATGGGCCATTCTGCTTCAACACCATGCCCTTCGGGCTCAAGAACACCGGCGCCACCTACCAACGCATTATCCAAACATGCCTGGAGAAACCTATCGGAAAGACAGTTGAAGCCTATGTGGACGACGTCGTAATTAAGACAAGGCATGTCGAAACACTAATAGATGACCTACGTTTCACATTTAACAACCTCTGCACATATGACATGAAGCTCAATCCGGAGAAGTGTGTTTTTGGCGTCCCCGCAGGAAAGCTGCTGGGCTTCATCATTTCCAGTAGAGGAATTGAAGCAAATCCAGCCAAAATCCAAGCTCTGTCACAATGGGCTACGCCAACAGACCTTAAACAAGTCCAAAAACTCGCGGGTTGCATGGCAGCTTTAAGCCGCTTTATCTCCAGATTGGGAGAAAAGGCACTGCCACTTTATCGCCTTCTACGGCGAACCGACCACTTTGAGTGGACGGACGCGGCAACAGCCGGACTAGAAGAAATAAAAACCCTTCTAGCGAGCAACCCAATCCTGGCCGCGCCGAATGTCGGCGAACCCATGTTACTATACATATCAGCAACACATTAAGTGGTGAGCACCGTGCTCGTTGTTGAACGAGAACATGACGAACACAAATTCCCGCTTCAAAGGCTAGTATACTACGTATCCACTGTCCTTACACCATGCAAATCCCGGTACCCCCATTATCAAAAGATAGCGTACGCGGTCTTCATGGCATCCCGAAAGCTACGACACTATTTTCCAAGAGTGTTCGATCACGGTGGCTTCCGAAGTACCACTCAATGACATAATAGAAAACCGCGATGCCATGGGCCGGATTGCCAAATGGGCCATTGAGCTCCTTCCATTTGATATCACATACAAACCACGTCGAGCTATTAAATCCCAAGTACTGGCTGACTTCGTCGCTGAATGGACAGAGGCCGAACTCCCTAAAGAGTACGACACATATTCCAATTGGGTTATGTACTTTGATGGCTCCAAAATGCTGGCAGGACTTGGAGCGGGCGTCGTTTTAACGTCCCCCACTGGAGATGTCGTTCAGTACGTACTCCAAATACTGTACACAGACTCCAATAACGCAGCCGAATAGGAGGCCTTACTGCATGGTCTCCGGATGGCCGTCTCCATGGGCATACAGTGCCTGGAAGTGCGCGGGGACTCAAACCTTGCAATATCTCAAATAAATGGAGACTTTGATGCCAAAGATCCGAAGATGGCCGCCTATCGTAATGCTGTTCTAAAAATGTCGGCTCGGTTCGAGGGACTCGAGTTCCATCACGTGGCCCGAGAAAGCAATCAAGCGGCAGACGTTCTTGCTCGTATCGGCGCCAAGCGCGACCCCGTCCCACCTAACATCTTTCTGGAAAGGCTTTTTAAACCATCCGTGGTGTGGCAGGGGGAAAGCGGCAACACTAGTCGGGATCCGAACATAACCCCAGATTCTGAGCACACCGATATCATCGGAGGCTCAGCCACCGAAATAATGCCGTCGGCCCATCTCATTATGGCCGTCATCGCCCCATGGACCGAACCTTTCTTGGCCTACCTTACTAGGAAGGAACTTCCGGAGGATCAGAACGAGGCCCGCCGCATTGTCCGGCGTTCGAAGGCCTACAAGGTTCACGACGGAGAGCTCTATAAGAAAAGCGCTACCGGAGTCCTTCAAAGATGTATCTCCGAGGAGGAGGGGCGGCAGCTCCTGGCTGAAATTCATGCCGGTCTCGGCGGGCACCACGCCGCAGCTTGGGCCCTTGTTAGCAAGGCCTTCCGTACAGGGTTTTATTGGCCGACGGCCCGAGAAGATGCACAGGACC
The DNA here is from genome assembly GCF_018294505.1 of Triticum aestivum. Taxonomy (NCBI): domain Eukaryota; kingdom Viridiplantae; phylum Streptophyta; class Magnoliopsida; order Poales; family Poaceae; genus Triticum; species Triticum aestivum. The sequence continues at coordinate 258,668,278 of NC_057802.1, forward strand.
TTGTCCAACGTTGCGTCGGATGCCAACTCTTCGCCAACCAAAGCCACATGCCCCCCACTGCCCTACAAACAATCCCCATCACTTGGCCTTTTGCGGTCTAGGGACTGGATATCGTTGGACCCCTTAAAGGGGGAAGCCATAAGAAAAAATATCTGCTGGTCATGGTGGATAAATTCACTAAGTGGATAGAGGCCAAACCAGTTAAAACGGCCGAGTCCGGGCCGGTGATAGAATTTATATCTGGCGTCGTACACCGTTACGGTGTTCCCCACAACATCATCACTGATAACGGCTCCAACTTCACAGCCGATGAAGTGAAGGCCTGGTGCACTAATCTAGGCATCAAGCTCGATTATGCCTCTGTCTATCATCCGCAGACAAACGGTCAAGTCAAACGGGCCAACGGTCTCATTATGAGCGGCATCAAACCCAGGCTGGTGCGGTCTTTGAAGGAATCAGACAAACACTGGGTTGAGGAGCTCGACTCCGTACTCTGGGGGCTGTGGACCACTCCCAATCGTACTACCGGATACACACCCTTTTTCATGGTGTACGGTGCAGAGACTGTGTTATCCTGCGACATTATACATGACTCACCTCGGGTGCGCATGTACGAAGAGAGAGAGGCCGAGCTCGATCGGCAGGACAGCCTAGATGGCCTAGAGGAGGAGCGTGATGTTGCAAAAGCCCGTTCCGCATTTTATCAACAACAGGCTCGCAGATATCAAAGTAGAGAAGTACGGGCCAAGACTTATAACATTGGCGAACTCGTTCTACGCTTGCCGGAGAAGAAAAAGGACAAACTCAAGCCCAAATGGGAGGGTCCCTTCATGATTGACGAAGTTCTCACTGGAGGAGCGTACCGCCTGCGTGATGCGTCAGATAATCGCCTCGAGCCGAACCCCTGGAACGCAGCCAGACTCCGAAGATTCTATGCCGAAGGGCCGAACTCTTTGTTCGTCTCCTTCTCCCTGCTGTTTCCATAATACCCTTTTTTTACTCTTTCTCTCACTTTTCGTTTTTTCTCTTCCGCCTTGTAGCTGTACGGTTAGACCGTGCACGGCTGACGCACACATCTTCAAAAATGTACGTCCATTATACCTTGGGGCTTCTTGATCAGAAGCTTATTATTATTATTCCCCGAGCATCAAGCTCATTACATATGCGCTCTTTCCATATGTACCTTTTCTTCACCATTATATGCATCGATATGACTTCAGTTTTGGCCAAGCTGGGTTGCCTGGCTCCTGTGCTTATGCCCTACGTTCCCGTTAGTTCGGCTAGGGCATAAAAGGAGCACCTCTGCGATTGTTACTGCCGGGTCATCCGGATGTGTACCTCGGACTGGGTGAAGCCAAAAGCTAGCATTCTTAAGAGAATATTCGGTCGGTGGATTAAATACGATTTTTGCATTTACTACATTGTGAACCCCCAGAAGTTAAAACATACTGCGATTTTTCAATCACAGTCCGGACATGCGCATTACCGCATGCACACCCAGGGAAAGGAACCCTTAATGGAACTATTCTCTCTGGAAGATGTTTCTTACAATCTTAATGTAATATAACATAACTAGCCGGATACTTGTCTATTCAAGCAACTATGACCCCTACGCCTGGTTTCCACGCATACCCGGTCTACTCGGTCGCTCTGGTATTCAGAAACACTCCGCACCTTCGGGTCCAGAGGTCGAAGCGAAAAGGTCTGCCATGACAATCGTTTTACAATTCAGCTAGAATTACATATGCAAAGGAAAGTACATAGTCACTTAGGACTCAAAAACTTCCTCCTCTATACCGTCCAACAGGCTATCTAACTTACAATCCTGCTGGGAATACTTGGCGGCTACTTTTACTTGGTCATATACCAAACTAACGGGAACTTCTTTCCCATCTGACCCTAGAGATCCGACCCGAGCCATATGATTCGGATCAAGCTTGGTGTACCACGTTTTCACCATGGCCCAGGCCTCTCGCGCACCTTCCCGGCAGGCCGATATTTTCCACAATCGAACGCGCCGCCGCGCTCCCTTGAATAGCTCTAGGAGCTCCTCCATCTTTCCTGGAGGGGAGGCCGATGGCCATAAGGCCTTGGCAGCGCTTCACATCGCCTGCCGAGCTTGTTCATGCATGCGCGGCAGTTCTTGTAGCAGATCGCCAGCGAACCTGGACATCTCCTCTTCGGGACGGCCCGTCAGCATACCTACAAACATAACTCTATCAGTACCTTTAATCTCCGAACTATCACAAGGTAAGTTCGGCCACATACTGAATATGCCGCCTCGCAGCCTTTTGTTCTCCTTTACGGAGTGGGCCAACTGGGCCCGCACATCTTTCAGCTCTTCGCCCAGCCGGGTGTTTGCATCTTGGAGTTTGTTTTTCTCCTGTCTGACTCAGGACAACACCCGCTCGCCTGTGGCATGCAGTCTTTTCGACTCTTTTTCCTCCAGTTGATCTGACGATCCTGTTATGAGATAAAGCCGCAGTGTTTGCACATTTGCTATAGAATAACTGTTTCTTGATGGAGGTAAATATTACCGGAAGACGCCTCCTTGGCTTTTTCTAGTTTGGCGGTCACTGCGTTTAACTACGTCCGGCACTTTTCTAGCTCTTGGGCTAGCAAGTCGTTCTTCTCCGAAAGAACCTGATTATGCAGCGATCCTCAAATCAGTTGTTCCAACTACTTTAAGTCTCGGGGGCTACTGGCATACAGTTATCATACTGAGACACAGTAAACTTACCTGCACATCTTTTAAATGCTGCTTTGTGGCTCTGCTAAGCCCATCTCGAGCAGCTCGGATGTATGCATCAGCCGAGCTGAAGGCATTAAACGCCTCTTCCGAAAAGCGGGGGTCTCGTAAAATGGCCCTCTAGCGCCGATGATTCATGGCGCTCTCCACTTCCGAGTTGGTGACGGACATATTTTCCGAGCCCTCGGCCGAAGGACAGTCCGACGTCACTCCCATATTGGCCCCCCGTCCCCTCGGCTGGGGCTGGATCCCGGCTGTTGGGAGTATTACTGACCGGACCCCCGAACAGAGTCCGGTGGACTCTTTTCCTGATACAGGACGAACATGAAAGTCACGGTTGGATGCGACTTTTAAAAACATATTTGCAAACCCATACCTCTTTGACGAGGGCCCGACCGTGTCTTCGTTTGCCTTCCTCTTCGAAGGCTTGCCCGATGCGGGTGTCGCTCTCTTCGGAGTCGCTCCTGGAGTAGCACGGTACGTCGAACGCCTCCCCTTTGAAGCACGAGACAGAGCGGTGGGTGAGGCGGAACGGGCGAACCCTTTCGGGGGAGATGCCTCCTGATTACTTACGTGTGAAGCAGGGAGAAGACCAGGGTAATCGGCGATGATGGCCACTTCGGTGCCGTCGTAGCTCGCCTGGTAAAACACGCCATTCTCGAGCACCATGAATATATCCGGATCCTCTTCGAATCCATGGTCACGGTCCTGATTGTGGCCGTCGGGCTGCGGGGTGGGGCTGTAAAGCCCTTCGGAAATCTTTCGCTAGTGCTGTTATCAATGGGTGGGTTAGTATTCATTAAACAGGGAGTGGAATGAGTAGAGCAGAAGAGTTGGGGGCTTACCCAGCTAGGAGGACTATACATGGAATATCCTTCCCTATGCTTGATGCGCAGGAACTCCTCTTCCTCCCCTTTGAACAACTCGGCCAATATTTTGGCCAGGGCGGCATGGGTGTCTGGACCCTTCCTACCGCAGCGGGAGGCGTCATCTTCCCCATTATAATGCCACATGGGGAGTCCTCTGTTTTGGAGTGGCTGGACCCCCCGCACTATGGAGGTCGCCATTACTTTGACTATCGTATACCCAGACTGGGCGAGCATCTTTATCTTGCTCAAGAGTTGCCAAAACTCCGCACAATCTTCCTCCTCGAGGCTCCAAGGGCGCCAGCTGTGGCGCTTCTTCAAAGGAACACTCGTGAACTCGGGAAGACCCCTCCGGGCTGGGTCTGGAAGTACGACGTCCTCGATGTAGAACCACTCGGAGGTCCACCCTTCACCCTTCAGACGCCTTCTTCGGCGTGCCAGATAGGTATCCGGTCTCGGCAATGCGCCATATTTCGGTTCCGCCCACTTCAAATATTGATCCTTCGTGGTTACGCGGGACAAGGCAGAATAACTTTCTCCACAGTTCAAAATGGGCCTCACAACCCAGGAATAGTTCGCATAAAGCAACATAACCCGCAATGTGCAGAATGGAGGCTGGAGTAAAGTTGTGCAACTGGAGGCCATAATATTCTAGAAGCCCTCGGAGGAATGGATGAATTGGGAATCCCACGCCCCTTAGCAGATAGGGGACAAAACACACTCGTTCCCCCCGGATGGATTGGGGAAATCCTCTGCCTGGGTCTTACCATCAAAGGAGGCCAACCCTGCTCGAACAGGGACCAGATCCGCAGGGGGGAGAAACCCCTGCGTTTGCAGCTTCACTAGCTGACCGTGGGATACGGAGCACTTATCCAACTCGCCTCTCTCTGGGCCACAGGGACGGGAGGAGGGGCTGGGAATGCTAGACATGTTGGAGTGTTCTTTCCTAGCAACCTTTGAGGATTTTCTCCGCAAGATGATTGAATGGATCTGGGATCCCATCTTGTTAAATAGACATTGTCCCTCGCGTGGCCGGGGTGTTATGTGCAAAAATGCCCTGACCTCTCGCATCCGCTCGACGCATGGAAGCTGAAGTTGTTGATACACAGAAGCCGAGGGGTACAACATTATGGAAGGCCGAACATACTACTCCGAATTCATCGGTGGAGGAACCCGCCTTGCAATGCCGAAGACAATCCATACACCGAACACCTCGTCATTGAAGACTGGTTCGGGGGCTACTTAGGGAGTCCTGGACTAAGGGGTCCTCGGGCATCCGGCCTGTTAGCCATGGGCCGGACTGATGGGCTGTGAAGATACGAAGACCGAAGATTGCACCCGTGTCCGGATAGGACTCACCTTGGCGTGGAAGGCAAGCTTGGCGATTAAACACGTAGATTTCCTTCTTTGTAACCGACCCTGTGTAACCCTAGATCCTCCCGGTGTCTATATAAACCGGAGGACTTAGTCCGGAGGAGGGATATTCAATACCATAGTCATACAGGTTAGACTTCTAGGGTTTAGCCATTACGATCTCATGGTAGATCAACTCTTGTAATACTCATATTCATCAAGACCAATCAAGCAGGAAGTAGGGTATTACCTCCATAGAGAGGGCCCGAACCTGGGTAAACATCGTGTCCCCTGTCTCCTGTTACCATCGACCTTAGACGCACAGTTTGGGACCTCCTACCCGAGATCCGCCGGTTTTGACACCGACATCCGTTCCTAGGCAGTAACAAATTCTATTTACTAATTAAGCGCACTATATATTCTTGTGCCATGTTTTGAATAAATAATACCTTTCCACCTTTTAAGCTGGATACATTGGATGCATAGTTAATGATCTGTATGTTACTCAGCGTACCAAATTTCATTGAAAGACTGGAAGCATGTCATAAAATTTGTTGATAATCTGACAAAGATTCCACATCGTATGAACACTGGATTTTGGATGGGATTAATTATACTCAATTTTGGATGGGATTAATTATACCTATGGTGCACACATTGAACAAGACCAATTGTGTGCACAAAACACTGGTAAAAAGTCTTATTTTTATGTTGATGTTCATAAACTATATATATCTTCAACGATACGTTACAACTGGTTTTTATTCTACATTTCAACAGAAATTGCTCGCTGCAGCTATTCCTGAATTGATTTCCCGGCGTGATCGAATTATACTTGTGCCTAATAATAAGTCCAAAGTGATTGCAAGGTACTGCATTTCCCGCAGAAATGGAACCATTCAAATTAACAAGTTCTCACTTGTCGTGGCAATGTATCCACATTGGAAAATTGGAGGCACTGTTCTACTCATGCTCTATTAACGCACATGAGGGTTCTTCCTTTTCATTAATGAGATGTCGAGTCGCCGTGATCAAGCTGCTTCCAGCGGATAGTTGTGATTGTTGGCCCTCAGCCTCTTAAAATGCGCTAGTTGTTACTATGTTAAGTATGTAGATATGGACTATATGGTTGTTGGCCCTCAGCCTCTTAAAATGTGCTAGTTATTGCTATGTTAAGTATGTAGATATGGACCATATGGTTGTCAAAACGTGTTACGAAGATCCTCGTTTTGTCGAATAATGTCACCATTATATATATGTTACTCAAATGATGTTAGCCAAGTTCTTAAATTTTCATGGAAAGTATGAGTATCATATAGAGTTCATTCAGTTTAAGCGTGTGCCTGGTAGAGTAGAGGATGTCCATGTTTTCGACGTGGCGATCAACATCGATGTCCAGAAGGCATTTGCATATTAATTGTCCATATTGCAAATTCAGATAATATACAGACAGGCCAGCCCATACAATTGACATATTTGACATGCATGAAGAAATCAATTGACTATATATATATTGCTAATTACAAGAATATAATGAACCGCACGCGCACAAAAGAGCTACACTGTGCACCTGACGCTGACCCAGCACGCACAACAGTCATCATCCATGAGCGTGTCGATCATGGGCTCAGTGGGAGTGGAGGCCGCCAAGTCGATGACCTACACACCTTGATCGATCGAGACTGGAGCAGACTCGACATCAGGAATCGCCGGTACTGCATCAGGCGTAGCGCTCACCAGGGGTACCGCGACCTCCAGGTTTGCCACGGCAACATCTGACGAGACGACGTTTGCTCTCGCCAGGGCTGTTGGGGAGCATTGCATGGGAAATAAAAATTTCCTATGCTCACCAAGATAAATCTAGGAGATGCACATCTATGAGAGGAGAGATTGGATATACATACCCTTGTAGATCGCTAAGCAGAAGCATTAGGAAATGCGGTTGACGTAGTCGAACGTCTTCGCGATCCAATCATGATCCGTCCACGAACTCCCGATCAAGTGTCGAACGGATGACACCTCGAGTTTAGCACACGTGAGGCTCGATGGAGTCCTCTCCTTCTTGGTCCAGCAAGCAAGAGAGAGGGGGTAGATGAGATCGGTACCAACATGACGGTATGGTGGTGGTGGTGGCAGTGGAATTCCGGCAGGGGCATTGCCAAGCGTGTACCGGTGAAACGTGGGAGGAGTTGGGAGAGGTAACAGGCAAGGGTCCAAGGGTGGCTGCCCCCAATGCCTCCCCGCCTATATATAGGCATGGAGGGGGCAGGTGGCTTGCCCTCCAAGGCCCTAGGGTCGTTGGCCAAAGGGGGAGGAAGGCAATCCCACCTTTCCTTCCCCAACGATCGCTGTCCCCCCTTTTCAGGGATCCTGATCTTATCCCCTTTGGATATGATACTATTCCTTTTAAGGGAGGATCTTGGTGCACCTAGAACAGGGTTGTGGGGACTTTACCCACCACCCACATTCATGTTGGTCCCCCATGCAGGTGGGCCCCACTTCGGAACCTTCTAGAACCTTCCCGGTACAATACCAAAAAAACTTGAACTTTTTCCGGAACCCCGACAACAACTTTCCATATGTGAATCTTTACCTCTGGACTATTCCGGAGCTCCTTGTGATGTCCTGGATCCCATACAGGACTCGAAACAACCTTCGGACTTTCCAGTATCAATATCTCAATACTACCCCAGTGCGACCCTACCGGTTTGAGAATCATGTATACATGATCGAGACTCCTCTTCGGTTAATAACCAATAGTGAGGCCTGGATGCCCATACTGATTCCTACATATTCCACGAAGATATTTATCAGTTGAACCATGATGTCAAGGATTCATTTAATCACATATACAATTCCCTTTGTCCGGCAATATGTTACTTGCCCGAGATTCGATCGATGGTATCTCCATACCTAGTTTAATCTAGTTACCAGCAAGTCTCTTTACTTGTTCCGTAATACAAGATCTCGTGACCAAACTCATTAGTAACTTGCTTGCAAGCTTCTTGTGATGTTGTATTACCGAGAGGACCCCGATATACCTCTCCGCCATACGGAGTGACAAATACCAATCTTGATCCATGCCAACTCAACAGACACCCTCGGAGATACCTGTAGAGCATCTTTATAGTTACCCAGTTATGTTGCAATGTTTGATACACACAAGGTACTCCTCCGGTGTTAGTGAGTTGCATGATCTCATGGTTATAGGAACATATACTTGACATGTAGAAAATGATAGCAATAAACGTGATACGATGATATGCTACGTTTATAGTTTGGGTCTTGTCCATCACATCGTTCTCCTAATGATGTGATCCCGTTATCAAATGACAACTCATGTATATGACTAGGAAACCATACCAACTTTGAGCAATGAGCTAGCCTGGTAGAGGCTCACTAGGGACATGTTGTTGTCTATGCATCCACACATGTATTTGAGTTTCCAATCAATACAATTATAACATGGATAATAAACGATTATCGTTAACAAGGAAATATAATAATAAACACTTTATTATTGCCTCTAGGGCATATTTGCAATAGTGTCCCACTTGCACTGGAGTCAATAATCTAGAATTACTTGGTAATGTATCTAACACCCATAGAGTCCTGGTGTTGATCATGTTTTGCTCGTGGAAGAGGTTTAGTCAACGGTTCTGCAAGATTCAGATCCATATGTACTTTGCAAATGTTTATGTCCTCTTCCTTGATCGCATCGCGGATGGAATTGAAGCATCGCTTTATGTGTCTGGTCCTCTTGTGAAACCTTTTCCTTGGCCAGAGCAATGGCACCAGTGTTGTCACAGAACAGTCATTGGGTCTAGTGCACTGGGCACAACTCCAAGATCTGTCGTGAACTGCTTCATCCAGACACCTTCCTTTGCTGCATCCAAGGCAACTATGTAGTCCGCTTCACATGTAGAATCAGCTACCACACTCTGCTTGGAACTGCACCAGCTTACCGCTCCCCCATTTAGAATAGGGATAATTGGTTTTATGCCCCTAGTTGTGTCCCACTCGACAGGATTGCCCCTAATTTTCAAAAGCCAGCGGTTCTGTCCAACCCACTTTGGTCGTCTTGTGCTTTTGCCCTTTGACCGTTTGACCGTCACTTTGAAAACTTCATAACTAATTCATACTAAATCAGAAAAATGCAAATAAGATACCAAAATGTTTGGGAAAACATCACCTACATGTCAAGGTCATTTGCACTCATGACAAAAGTGTTGGGAAGTGCCCATCCGAGTTTTAGCTCTTATCATACCACCATGAACAGTAAAATCTATAAAAAAAATTCAAAAATAAGTTTGGTGGCAAAGAATGAAAAATGTTCTAAGTGCTTGCGAAGTTTTATCAGGGAATGATATTCGTGGAAGTCGTGGCAAAAATAATAATCTATTTTGGAGTGTTGATTGTTTTTTTTCCACAACTTCCACGAATGTCATTCCCTCATAAAACTTGGCGAGCACTTAAAACATTTGTCATTCTTTGCCACCAAATTTATTTTTGATTTTTTTAGATTTTACTGTTCATGGTGGTATGATAAGATCTAAAACTCAGATGGGCATTTTCCAACACTTTTGTCATGAATGCAAATTGCATTGACATTTAGGTGATGTTTTCCCAAACATTTTGGTATCTTATTTGCATTTTTCTAATTTAGTATGAATTAGTTATGAAGTTTTCAAAGTGTCGGTCAAATGGTCAAAGGGCAAAAGCACAAGACGACCAAGGTGGGTTGGACAGAACCGCTGGCTTTTGAAAATTAGGGGCAATCGTATCAAGTGGGACACAACTAGGGGTATAAAACCAATTATCCCTTTAGAATATATACATATCTGGTTTGAGACTTAGAGTCATCCGGATCAATGTCAAAGCCTGCATCGACGTAACCCTTTACAACGAGCTCTTGATCACCTCCATAAATGAGAAACATCTCCTTAGTCCTTTTCAGGTACTTAATGATATTCTTGACCATCTTCTAGTGTTTCACTCCTGGATCACTTTGAAACCTTCCGGCCATACTTATGGCAAGGCTGACATCTGGTCTTGTGCACAACATCACATAGATGATAGCTCCTATGGGAGAAGCATAGGGGATGACACTCACCTTTTCTCTATCCTCCGTAGTCGCTGGGCATTCAGTCTTACTCAAATTCACACCTTGCAAAACATGCAAGAACTCCTTCTTGGACTGATCCATTTTGAACTTCTTCAAAACCTTGTCAAGGTATGTGCTTTGTGAAAGTCCCATCAATCGTCTCGATCAATCTCTATAGACCTTGATGCCTAATATGAAACAGCTTCTCATAGGTGCTTCATTGAAAAACTCTGGTTTAAATATGCCTTCACGTTTTCCAAAAGTTCTATATTGTTTCCAATTAGCAATATGTCATCCACATATAATATTAGAAACGCTATAGAGCTCCCACTCACTTTGTTGTAAATACAAGCTTCTCCATAAACTTGTATAAACGCTTTGATCACCTCATCAAAGCAAAGATTCAAACTTCGAGATGCTTGCACCAGTCCATAAATGGATCACTGGAGCTTGCACACTTTGTCAACATTCTCTGGATCGACAAAACCTTCCGGTTGCATCATATACAACTCTTCCTTAAGGAAACCATTAAGGAACACTGTTTTGGCATCCATCTGCCAGAGTTCATAATCGAAAAATGCAGCTATTGCCAACATGATTCTGACGGACTTAGGCATCGCTACGGGTGAGAAAGTAACCCCTTTGCCACAAGTCGAGCTTTATTGACGGTGACATTACCATCCGCATGTGTCTTCTTCTTGAAGATCCATTTATTCTGAATGGCCTTTCGCCCTTCAGGTAATACTTCCAAAGTCCATACTTTGTTTTCATACATGGATCCCATCTCGGATTTCATGTCCTCTAACCATTTGTCGGAATCCGGGCCCACCATCGCTTCTCCATAGGTTGTAGGTTCATCGTTGTCGAACAACATGACCTCTAAGACAGGGTTACCGTACCACTCAGGAGTAGTACGTATCCTTTTCAACCTATGAGGTTCAATAGTAACTTGATCTGAAACTTCGTGATCACTATCATTAGCTTCCTCTTCAACTGACGTAGGTGCCACAGAAATATCTTTCTATGCTGCGCTACTCTCTAGTTGAAGTGAAGGTTCAACAACCTCATCAAGTTCTATCTTCCTCCCACTCAATTCTTTCAAGAGAAACTCTTTCTCGAGAAAGGACCCGTTCTTAGCGACAAACACTTTGCCCTCGGATCTGAGATAGAAGGTATAGCCAATCGCCTCCTTTGGGTATCCTATGAAGACGCATTTATCCACTTTGGATTCGAGCTTTTTCTGGCTGAAGCCTTTTGACATAAGCATCGCAGCCCAAACCTTAAGAAACGACAGCTTAGGTTTCTTGCCAAACCATATTCATACGGTGTCATCTCTACGGACTTAGATGGTGCCCTATTTAAAGTGAATGCAGCTGTCTCTAATGCATAACCCCAAAACGAGAGTGGCAGATCGGTAAGAGACATCATAGAACACATCATATCCAATAAGGTACGATTACGATGTTCAGACACACCATTACGCTGAGGTGTTCCAGGTGGCATCAGTTGTGAAACAATCCCACATTGCCTTAAGTGATTGCCAAACTCATAACTCAGATATTCTCTCCCTCGATCGGATCATAGGAATTTAATCTTGTTACGATGAGTCCCAACTTCACTTTGAAATTCCTTGAACTTTTGAAATGTTTTAGACCTATGATTCATTAAGTAAATATACCCAATCTACTCAAATCATTGGTGAAGGTGAGAAAGTAACGATATCCACCGCACGCGTCAACACTCATCAGACCGCACACATCAGTGTGTATCATTTCCAACAAGTCACTTTCCCGTTCCATTGTTCCGGAAAACGGGGTTTTGGTCATCTTGCCCATGAGGCATGGTTCGCATGTGTCCAGTGATTCAAAATCAAGTGACTTCAAAAGTCCATCAGCATGGAGTTTCTTCATGCGCTTTACATTAATATGACCTAAGCAGTAGTGCCACAAGAAAGTGGTACTATCATTATCAACTCTACATCGTTTGGCATCAATGTTATAAACATGTGTATCATCACTATCGAGATTCAATAAGAATAAACCCCTCACAATGGGTGCATGATCATAAAATATATTATCCATATAAATAGAACAACCATTTTTTCTTATTTAAATGAGCAACCGTCTCGCATTAAACAAGATCTAGAAATAATGTTGATGCTCAACTGTAACATCCCAAAATTCTAAATTTTGGAATGTTATAATAAACAGATAGATTGGATTTTTTGATTGTTTTGATTGATTGACTGAAAGTGAGTGGAATTCGAAATCTTTTGAAAGTTAAATGAGAGGGAATAAAAGGACTTTCCCAAACTTTCATTTTGCTTTTATGATCTCCATGAATTCAAATTCTTTTCATCACAAAACCCTCGAGAGAAGATGACATGACTTCTTCCATTTATTTAAATGACAAGGGGTGTTGAAAATATTTGAATTTCATTTGAAAATATTTCCAATTCTGAAACTTTATGCAACTCAATGATTTTCACGAGAGAAGATAAAATGACTTCTTCAAAACATATGAAATATGAGTTGGGAGTTTCAAAGGATCAAATTCAAAGTCCTTTTGGAAATTATTTTAATTTGGAGTTATTTGGGTTTTATTCAAATTATTTTTCTCCAAAATAAAATATACAGAAATAGGGTAACATGATTCCCTACATCAGAAAATTGGAGAGAAATAAATTTGAAATCATTTTGGTATTTTTAAAATGATTTTTATTGGATTTTATTAAGGCAGTAGCACTGTTTGATTTATTAAATTTTGTGGATTTTATTTGACTTTACAAAAATGTTCATGTTGTAGAAAATCTTTTTCTGAAAATTTTGATATATAATATGCCTATATAAAATTTTAATTTATTTTCTTTATCCGGTTTTCCTTCTGTTTCAATTTAAAAAAAACTGTACATGCGGCCCATAGTTATTTACCGCCCACACGCGTAGCATAGTGGCAGCGGGCGCCTCATTTGTTTTTCCCTCTCCTAAATGGGCCAGGCCCAGCCATCCTTTTTATTTTTTTACTTAGGCCGATTTTTGTTAAAAAAAAAAACTGCAGTGTACGCGTGCGCGCGCAGCCGGCCCGTGGTGCTTTTAGCCCATGTTTATTTTATTTGTTCGTCTACGTTTAGTCCCACATTGCCTAGCCTTTAACCCCTAAACCTCTTTTCCACCTATAAATATAGACCCATAGAGCCTCCAAAAATTATCCATTGCGGGTTAAATCAATATTTTGGTTTGACTAGCTAAAAATATATTTCTCCTCTCCGGCGGGACTTTTGGAAGTTGTCTCCACACTCCGAAGTCGTCTTTTCTATACCTTATAAAGGTATATTTATTCGTTCTCTGTATTTATACGTTAGATCTAGAATTCTTTTATCCGTAGCTATTTTTTTTCTTCTGTAAAACAGCTTGGCCCTGATTTTTCAAATAGCCATAACTTTTTACTCGTTCATCCAAATTAGATGAAACCAGCGTCTATAGTTTCGTCTTGTTTTCACCTATCCGGTGAACCTGTCACATCAATTTTTTTAATTTTCAAATTTCGAAATTTGTTTCATAGTCAAATTTCTTTTGATCATATCTTTTTATCCGTACCTCCGTTTTCGATGAAACCAACGCCCACTTTTTCGTTACGATCCCCTCTATCCAGTTAAACAACTTAAACATGTTTTTGAAAGTTTTAAAATTTGATTTCAAACAGATTTGTATTTGAACTTCTTTTGTTCATAACTTAAGTTTCGTAGCTCCGATTTAGTTGATTCTTTTTGCAAATCGAAGCTCTTGACCTAAACTTTCTGATAAGGCCAAATTCATATAATTTTGGTACTGTTAGAAATTGTTTTATGTTGCAAGAGTTATTTGCTTGGTTTTGATGTTTCCCGAATCGTCTTCTTCGTTCTTCTCGATCTTTTGAGTGATTGCTTATGTGTGGTTACTATTGCTTGCTTACGATAGATTGACCGGAGTGTGACGAGTAGATCTATCAAGAGTTTTGAGTGCGAATCATCTTCATCAACATTGCAGGCAAGTTCACACTTTGATCATACCCCTTTCATACCCAGTTTTTTATGCATTAGATTCAACCCTCGAACAATTGCATGATTAGGATCTGATTAACATGTGGGTATTGGGAAGTAGTTGATGAGGTAGTACCTATTGCCCTGTTTACAATCAAACCCTTGGGAGTTACTTCTACGTTGCTATTATATTGCCATGCTATGCTCGTAGACGTGGATTGGGTTTGAGAGATATTCATGACAGATGTGAGATTGTTAATTAATGGTTTACTTAAGGTGGCAACTAAAACTCACATCTGGGTGGATTGAGGCACCTGGAGAACCCAGTGTTGTCTGTTTGTATAAGGACCACCACCCAGGCTCAAAGGGATCATAAGATTATTCATGCTAGAAACTTTCGTGTGCAGCCGCAAGCTATTATGGGCTCTAGCATAGTTGAGTAGGTTACAGGATCTCTTGAAGAGGTGGGCTAGCAGATGTAGGGGAAAGTAGGTGTACCGGTCCATCCAGAGTAAAGAGTGATTGTTCCTGAAAGACTGTGTCTCGGTCATCCGTTTCTCAAACATCATGCAGTGCGAGAATCAAGCGGAGGCGATCGAGTCTTGTGGGGAAAAGTGCGCAAACCTCTGCAGAGTGTACAAACTAATCATGATTAGCCGTGTCCCCGGTTATGGACATCTTGAGTATCTAGTTCTTGGATTATCCCGTTGATCTCATCATGTTACTTTAATTAATATTGTTGGGTTAATGATGATACTTAATTGGGATTGAGATGCTGTCAACCATCTCAATGTTTCACAACCACCATGATAGTTAAATAAAATTTATTCCTTTGAAGTAGGGAAAAATTGGCTTTTCGCAAAAACATTATAACCATAGAGCTTTTCCACCAGCCATATATGCATGTAGTGATAGCCTTTGTTCATCATTTCTCTATGGTGTGAATTTGCCAGCATATTCCATGTGCTGACCCGTTTTCGGGCTGCAACGTTTCATGTTGCAGGATTCTTACGACGAGTAAGTGATACGTTAGGGTTACGATTTCTACACTCAACTTTGCCGTTGGTGTTGATGGGAATCCACAACCTTGTTACTTCCGCTATTTGGATTGAGGTAATAGTATTTACGTTACTTTATGCATGTGATTTACCTCTGTTATAAATCCTCGAGTACTGTGTGTGTCAGCATACCGATCCAGGGATGACACTTAAGCACAGAGACTTGATCCATTCGGGTTGGGTCGCTACAAGATGGTATCAGAGCACATGTTGACTGTAGGACGTGACCCTAGAAACTGGCAAGCCCATAGGAAGGATTTTCTCAAAAACTTTCCTTTTCAAAAAGATCTTTTACCTCTCTTCTTTTCCGAGTCTTATTCAAATATTCCCTTTTAGTGAGACCATACCCTTTTTCCTTTTGGACCACTCGAAGATTCGACGGATGAGACCACTTTAAGAAGTACAAGATATCGGACAACTAAGACCATTCGAAATGAAGAGATTTTACCGTGCATTATGATAATGGAAACTACAACGGTTGAAGATTCCGAAGACTGGGAGAATTTGAAGGCTCTGAAGAATTTCCAGATGTGTATGACCTAGGAAGGTTACCCTTATGGAACTTGGCAGACTATGGAAGCTGTCAATACTCGAGAGCAAGGTGTATCGGAGAAAGACCGAAACATGGAGAGTTAGAAACTCAAAGTTTTGTCAAGGAAACCCTAAGGCAGGGGATATCAACTATGGAATGATAGCTCATGGTAATGACAAGAGCAGAAACACGGATATCCATGATGTTATCGCCCGCTTATGCTATTGTCACCGTGCGGAGTTAAGCATGCAGATGCATGGAAGGAATGGATGGTAGAAAGCTGATGGATCACCTATCAGCAAGATGAAGTTTTAACTTTAGACCGGTGTATCACCAGGATCTGGAGTATTACATCAGGAAGTTTAAAGATGAACCTTCAGGAAGCAGTATTCGACAAGTAAGCATTTCGTGAAGGACTCAGGACCCAGAAGTTGAAAGTAGCCAAGCTGGGAAAGCAAAACCTCGAGATAACGGAGACTCGTCAGGAACTGAAGGACAGTAGGATCATGGTTCATGTCAAGGATGTTGAAACCCAGAAGTTTGGAACGCAACTCCAGAAATATAAAGGACATCACGAGAGACTTCGCATCAACAGAGATGATTTGGCAAAAGAACTTGAGAAGGACAAGCATGTTTGGAAGAAGCCGTCGGAGACATGACCAAGATTTCAAGAGTTTGTCGACTTTGAAGATTTTTGACTTCTAGAAGACCCAACCCCTGTTATATGCCTACGTTAGATGCGACGTTTGTGAGCTGTCATTTGTTTGTTGTTTTTCCGACAGCCACGATAAAAATCTTCTTTTCAAACATTTGTTTGTATTGTGTGTATCCCTCTCGATCTCTCTTATCTCACCCCAAACCCATGGACCCAATAGAGGATGAATGGAGATGAGCTTGTATTTTCTGGACCGATGAGTCAATTGGAGACGGACCGATGGATTCAGAACATGGAGGATCACATGAAGAATAACCCTATAGTCGGAAAGGATATGACCCGGCATGCTCTTCAATGTTTTGAAAGAGGTGCTGCTACTTGGTGGAGGATGTACCAAACCATCAATGGATGGCAAGGAGTAACCACTTGGAAAGAATTTAAGTGGACTCTACAAAGATCTCGTCTTGTGTCCCAGAAATTGAAGCCTTATGGAAAGGATATGAAGAAACCTTGTGCATACAAGCCTTTGGAGAAATAGGACACAACCATAAGGAACACAAGGATGAATGCCCTAATTGTGAAGGAAGTCACCCAGCTGAAGAATGCCCAACTAGGCAGATCACTTGTTTCTTGTGTGAAGGGACTACCCACTACCCTGCTCAGTGTCACATCTACCCCATGGTACAAAGGACCATCCAGCGGAAGAAAGAAGCAATGAAAAGAGCCCAGATGGAAATTTTAGAGGAATCTGTGATGAAGGAAGAGGTGGAGGACACACCCAAAGAAGAACCGATTAAACCCTGCACCAAGTCATGCTATTCATGTGGAGAAGAAGGACACATCTCCCAAAATTGTCTGAATGGGGATTTAGTGGAATTCCCGACAGAGGAAGTAGAGTATGACCCACAGGAAATAGAAGCCCTGATTGGAACGGAAAAGTCCAGGAAGAGAAGTAGATTGGATCCCAGGAACAACCCAATTTCTACAAAGAGAGACCTGAGTCATATCACATGTTTCAGGTGCAAAAATTCAGGACACTACCACAATGATTGCCCAAAAGGGAAGATGAGGACCCCAGGAGGCTATATAATCACAAGGAAACCCCGAGATATGTCAGAAGTAATATGTTTCCGTTGTGATGAAGCAGGGCACTTTGCCAGAGAATGCCCCAAGGAGACGGAGACTTGTGACAAATAGTTGAGTGCAACGAGAAATATAGTAGTAGTAGTGTGGACATTTCTTTTATTAGTGAGGTGTCGGATTGAGGCATGTAATGGAATGCAGGAGATTGTAATAATTTGAGAATCAATAAAGTTAGCATCATTGGTATTGATTTGGATTCTATGAGTTGTTACTCTATGAAGAAAGATTTTGACCATTTTCGAGGATATGAGAAATATGGTCTATGGAAGATTGTGCATTTTAAAGGTGGTAGTACCCTGTGAGGAAACTTGACCCTTGGAAAAAGGTAATGATATTCCACGAAGTGGATTTCGAAAAAAATAAGTATGAGTTTTATCTCGATATGTTGGATACCCCAAGAATATGAGGGTATGGAGTATTATTGGATGTAAAGGAAGTAGTCTATGAAATTGGAGATGGAGCATGTCTTCGTGTGTTCCCTCTGCGAGGAGTTAAACTATTTGGAGTTAAGGGAAAGTTAGCCCCGAGATTTGTAGGACCATACCGAGTTTTGAAGCATATGGGAGAAGTGGCCCACAAGTTGGAGTCACCCGAAGGACTGTCAGGAGTTCATGATGTGTTTCACGTTTTCCCAGTTGAAGAAGTGCCATGCAAAGATGGCCAATATTCCCCTGTAAGGACGCTTCACCCTGGAAAGGATAATGATGTTCCACGAAGTGGAGTATGGACTTCATAAGTATAAGTTTTTTTTATCTCGGTATGTGGGATATCCCCCGAGGATGAGGAGATGAATTACTATTGGATATAAAGGAGGTATGATGTTGGAAATATGGATCAATGGAATTCCATGATGAGTCTGAGTAATCATGTCCAAGTTTGGTGCCAATAGAAGGAAGGAAGACAGTACAATTGGATGGATTTAAGAATACTAGGAAGTTGGATGTTGGATTAAGGATCAGTTTTCCCCAATGATGAGTTCAAGGTTTACCAGTGATGAGATGGGCCATAACCCACAGGCCCCAGGACCTGCCAAGAAACAAGCACATTCTTGCTGAAGGAAAAACCCTGGAAGAAGTTACGATTTTATCGATAGATGATCTTATAGGAGTTACGCAAAACCTGAGAGTTGTGAAGGAACGATAGATGTTTGTTTGGCTTGCAGAATCCATGGATTTATCCGAACTTGGTTCGTCGACAAGAGAAATTCTGCAATGCTTGCGAGGATGACCGAGTGTTAGAATGCGAGTTTCGCTAAACCATGTACAAGGTAATGATTTGGCTGCGGGATGGATTGATTACCATACCGACTTACTCTTATTGTTCGCCTTGCTATACGGGATGGTAAATCTGAGTGACTTGCCTATAGTAGAGTGACGACAATTTAAACCTTGTTTAAACTTTAGAATGGTGTAAGTATTTTTTCCCCTTGTACAAGGCAGCTCTTGCCAATCGTAGGTTATACGGTGAGGATCAACCAGACCCATTTCCTGCAGGAGAAACCATAAATTGTTGACCACCAGGAGATGTCGATAGTTGTTTAGTTTTGGCGCCAGACCCGTCAGCTACGAAGACTGAGTCATGGAAGAACCTTACCAAGATGAAAGGACAAAAGAATTGAGGAAAAGGTTATGCCACCACCGGAAGAGCCTAGAGAAGGAATTATAGTGAAGATCTGAGAAGACCGACACTGTCAAGAATAATGGATGGAGTATATGAGTTTGGATGGAACCGTAACCATGCTTCTAAGGGTGGTAGCACCCCAGACCCCCTGTGATGATCAATGGATTTTGAGAAGACCCCAAACCCTAACCTATTTCTTTCTAGCCTCTCCGAATCTCGAGGACGAGATTCATTTTAAGGGTGGTAGGTTTGTAACATCCCAAAATTCTAAATTTTGGAATGTTATAATAAATAGATAGATTTGATTGTTTGTTGGATTGTTGTGTGATTGATTGACTGAAAGTGAGTGAAATTCGAAATCTTTTGAAAGTTAAATGAGAGGGAATAAAAGGACTTTCCCAAACTTTCATTTTGCTTTTATGATCTCCATGAATTCAAATTCTTTTCATCACAAAACCCTCGAGAGAAGATGACATGACTTCTTCCATTTATTTAAATGAAAAGGGGTGTTGAAAATATTTGAATATCATTTGAAAATATTTCCAATTCAGAAACTTCAAGCAACTCAATGATTTTCATGAGAGAAGATAAAATGACTTCTTCAAAACATATGAAATATGAGTTGGAAGTTTAAAAGGATCTAATTTAAAGTCCTTTTGGAAATTATTTTAATTTGGAGTTATTTGGGTTTTATTCAAATTATTTTTCTCCAAAAATAAAATATAAAGAAATTAGGGTAACATGATTCCCTACAACAGAAAATTGGAGAGAAATAAATTTGAAATCATTTTGGTATTTTTAAAATGATTTTTATTGGATTTTATTAAGGCAGTAGCACTGTTTGATTTATATGAATTTTTGTGGTCTTTATTTGACTTTACAAAAATGTTCATGTTGTAGAAAATCTTTTTCTGAAAATTTTGATATATAATATGCCAATATATAATTTTAATTTATTTTCTTTATCCGGTTTTCCTTCTGTTTCACTTTTAAAAAAAAATTGTACATGCGGCCCATAGTTATTTACCGCCCACACGTGTAGCATAGTGGCAGCGGGCGCCTCATTTGTTTTTCCCTCTCCTAAATGGGCCAGGCCCAGCCGTCCTTTTTATTTTTTTACTTAGGGCGATTTTTGTTAAAAAACAAAAACTGCAGTGTACGCGTGCGCGCGCAGCCGGCCCGTGATGCTTTTAGCCCATGCGTTCCCCGTTTATTTTATTTGTTCGTCTACGTTTAGTCCCACATTGCCTAGCCTTTAACCCCTAAACCTCTTTTTCAACTATAAATATAGACCCATAGAGCCTCCAAAAATTATCCATCACGGGTTAAATCAGTATTTTGGTTTGACTAGCTAAAAATATATTTCTCCTCTCCGGCGGGACTTTTGGAAGTTGTCTCCATACTCCGAAGTCGTCTTTTCTATACCTTATAAAGGTATATTTATTCGTTCTCTGTATTTATACGTTAGATCTAGAATTCTTTTATCCGTAACTATTTTTTCTTCTTTTATAAAACAGCTTGGCCCTGATTTTTCAAATAGCCATAACTTTTTACTCGTTCATCCAAATTAGATGAAACCAGCGTCTATAGTTTCGTCTTGTTTTCACCTATCCGGTGAACCTGTCACATCAATTTTTTTTTAATTTTCAAATTTCGAAATTTGTTTCATGGTCAAATTTCTTTTGATCATATCTTTTTATCCGTACCTCCGTTTTCGATGAAACCAACGCCCACTTTTTCGTTACGATCCCCTCTATCCAGTTAAACAACTTAAACATGTTTTTGAAAGTTTTAAAATTTGATTTCAAACAGATTTGTATTTGAACTTCTTTTGTTCATAACTTATGTTTCGTAGCTCCGATTTAGTTGATTCTTTTTGCAAATCGAAGCTCTTGACCTAAACTTTCTGATAAGGCCAAATTCATATAATTTTGGCACTATTAGAAATTGTTTTATGTTGCAAGAGTTATTTGCTTGGTTTTGATGTTTCCCGAATCATCTTCTTCGTTCTTCTCGATATTTTGAGTGATTGCTTATGTGTGGTTACTATTGCTTGCTTACGATAGATTGACCGGAGTGTGACGAGTAGATCTATCAAGAGTTTTGAGTGCGAATCATCTTCATCAACATTGCAGGCAAGTTCACACTTTGATCATACCCCTTTCATACCCAGTTTTTTTTATGCATTAGATTCAACCCTCGAACAATTGCATGATTAGGATCTGATTAACATGTGGGTATTGGGAAGTAGTTGATGAGGTAGTACCTATTGCCCTGTTTACAATCAAACCCTTGGGAGTTACTTCTACGTTGCTATTATATTGCCGTGCTATGCTCGTAGACGTGGATTGGGTTTGAGAGATATTCATGACAGATGTGAGATTGTTAATTAATGGTTTACTTAAGGTGGCAACTAAAATCACATCTGGGTGGATTGAGGCACCTGGAGAACCCAGTGTTGTCTGTTTGTATAAGGACCGCCACCCAGGCTCAAAGGGATCATAAGATTATTCATGCTAGAAACTTCCGTGTGCAGCCACAAGCTATTATGGGCTCTAGCATAGTTGAGTAGGTTACAGGATCTCTTGAAGAGGTGGGCTAGCAGATGTAGGGGAAAGTAGGTGTACCGGTCCATCCAGAGTAAAGAGTGATTGTTCCTGAAAGACTGTGTCTCGGTCATCCGTTTCTCAAACATCATGTAGTGCGAGAATCAAGCGGAGGCGATCGAGTCTTGTGGGGAAAAGTGCGCAAACCTCTGCAGAGTGTACAAACTAATCATGATTAGCCGTGTCCCCGGTTATGGACATCTTGAGTATCTAGTTCTTGGATTATCCCGTTGATCTCATCATGTTACTTTAATTAATATTGTTGGGTTAATGATGATACTTAATTGGGATTGAGATGCTGTCAACCATCTCAATGTTTCACAACCACCATGATAGTTAAATAAAATTTATTCCTTTGAAGTAGGGAAAAATTGGCTTTTCGCAAAAACATTATAACCATAGAGCTTTTCCACCAGCCATATATGCATGTAGTGATAGCCTTTGTTCATCATTTCTCTATGGTGTGAATTTGCGAGCATATTCCATGTGCTGACCCGTTTTCGGGCTGCAATGTTTCATGTTGCAGGATATCTTACGACGAGTAAGTGATACGTTAGGGTTATGATTTCTACACTCAACTTTGCCGTTGGTGTTGATGGGAATCCACAACCTTGTTACTTCCGCTATTTGGATTGAGGTAATAGTATTTACGTTATTTTATGCATGTGATTTACCTCTGTTATAAATCCTCGAGTACTGTGTGTGTCAGCATACCGATCCAGGGATGACACTTAAGCACAGAGACTTGATCCATTCGGGTCGGGTCGCTACATCAACGCAGGCACTACATAACAATTATTTAGGTTTATCACTAATCCCAATGGTAATCGAAGAGCGAGCGTGCCGACGGCGATCACATCAATCTTGGAACCATTTCCCACGTGCATCGTCACTTCATCCTTCGCCAGCCTTCGTCTATTCTGTAATTCCTGTTTAGAGTTGCAAATGTGAGCAACCGCACCGGTATCAAATACCCAAGCACTACAACGAGAGTTGGTTAGGTACACATCAATAACATGGATATCAAATATACAGTTGTTGACGTTGGCCCCCTTCTTATCGGCCAGATACTTGTGGCAATTCCGCTTCCAGTGGCCAGTTCCCTTGCAATAGAAGCTCTCAATTTCAGGCTTGGGTCCAGCCTTGGGTTTCTTCACGGGAGGAGCAACTGCTTTGCCACTCTTCTTGAAGTTTCCCTTCTTTCCCTTGCTCTTCTTGAAACTACTGGTTTTATTGACCATCAACACTTGATGCTCCTTCTGGATGTCTGACTCCGTGACTTTCAGCATCACGAACAGCTCGGAGACTGAATTGTTCATCCCTTGCATGTTGTAGTTCAACACAAAGCTCTTGTGGCAAAGTTTTAGGGATTGACGAACTTTGTCGGTGACCGCCTCAGGCCGGAGCTGAACTCCCAAATCTACCAGACGGTTGTAATACCCAGACATTCTGAGTATGTGCTCACTGACACAGCCGTTCTCCTCCATTTTGCGGCATAGAACTTATCAGAGGTCTCATACCTCTCAATCCGGGCATTTTCCTCAAGAATAAACTTCAACTCCTGGAACATCTCATATGCTCCATGACGTTCAAAATGCCTTTGAAGTGCCGCTTCTAAGCCATACAATATGGGGCACCGAACTATTGACTAGTCATCAACACGTGACTGCTAGGCGTTCACAACGTCCATAGTTGCTGGAGGGTTTGGCGCACCAAGCGGTGCATCAAAGACATAAGACTTTTGGGCAGCCGTGTGGATAATCCTTAGATTACGGGCCGAGTCCACAAAGTTGCTTCCATCATCTTTCAGCTTAGCTTTCTCTAGGAACACATTGAAATTCAGGGGAGCTACTGCGCAAGCCATTGATCTACAACATAATTTGCAATGATAACTTAGACTATTGTTCTAGATAATGAGTTCAATTAATCATATTATCTAAGAACTCCCACTCAAATCAACATCCCTCCAGTTGTCCGAGTGGAACATGATCTAAATTCACCAACCCAAGTCCGATCATCACGTGAGATGATGTGGTTTCAATGGTGAACATCTCCGTGT
The DNA here is from genome assembly GCF_018294505.1 of Triticum aestivum. Taxonomy (NCBI): domain Eukaryota; kingdom Viridiplantae; phylum Streptophyta; class Magnoliopsida; order Poales; family Poaceae; genus Triticum; species Triticum aestivum. Next base: position 258,692,041 of record NC_057802.1, read on the forward strand.
TGATCATATCTACTATATGACATATGTTCGAACTTTCAGTCTCTTGTGTTCCAGGCCATGTTTTTACATGTGATACATCTCCAACGTATCTATAATTTTTGATTGCTCCATGCTATTATATTATATGTTTTGGATGTTTTCTATGCATTAATATGCTATTTTATATTATTTTTGGGACTAACTTATTAACCTAGAGCCTAGTGCCAGTTTCAGTTTGTTTCCTTGTTTTTGAGTTTTACGGAAAGGAATACCAAACGGAGTCCAAACGGAATAAAACTTTCGCGATGATTTTTCTTAGACCAGAAGACACCCACGAAACATGGAGATGAAGTCAGAAGAGTCCCGAGGGCACCACAAGCCCTCAGGGCGCGCCCTAGGGGGGAGCCCCTGGCTTGCCCCCCCCCCCCGAGTCCACCGACCTCCTTCTCAGCTCGATAAATTCACAAATATTAAATTATAAACAGAGGCGTCCACCAAAATACTTTTCCGCCGCTGTAACCTTCTGTTCCCGCGAGATCCCATCTTGGAGCCTTTTTCAGCATCCCGCCGGAGGGGGATTCAATCACGGAGGGCATCTACATCAACTCTATTTCCCTTCCGATGAAGCATGAGTAGTTTACCACAGACCTACGTGTCCATAGCTAGTAGCTAGATGGCGACTTCTCTCTCTTTCATCTTCAATACAATGTTCTCCTCGATGTTCTTGGAGATCTATCCGATGTAATATTCTTTTTGCGGTGTGTTTGTCGAGATCGATGAATTGTGGATTTATGATCAGATTATCTATGAATATTATTTGAGTCTCCTCCGAATTCTTATATGCATGATTTGATATCTTTGTAATTCTCTTCAAATTATCGGTTTGGTTTGGACAACTAGATTGGTTTTTCTTGCAATGGGAGAGGTGCTTAGTTTTGGGTTCAATCTTGCGGTGTCCTCAACCAGTGACAAAGTAGGGGTAGCGAGGCACGTATTTGCATTGTTGCCATCAAGGGTAAAAAGATGGGGTTTTCATCATATTGCTTTAGTTTATCAGTCAACATCATGTCATCTTGCTTAAGGCGTTACTCCGTTCTTATGAACTTAATACTCTAGATGCATGCTGGATAGCGGTCAATGTGTGGAGTAATAGTAGTAGATGCAGGTAGGAGTCGGTCCACTTGACACGGACGTGATGCCTATATTCATAATCATTGCCTTGGATATCATCATAACTTTGCGCTTTTCTATCAATTGCTCGACAGTAATTTGTTCACCCATCGTATTATTTTCCTTCAAGAGAGAGGCCTCTAGTGAAACCTATGGCCCTCGGATCTATTTTCCATCATATATGTTTAGATCTATAAACCAAAAAATCCCAAAATACCTTGCTGCAATTTATTTACTCTTATTTTGTTTTACATTTTAGTAATCTTTTATATCTATCTCTATCAGATCTCACCTTTGCAAGTGACCGTGGAGGGATTGACAACCCCTTTATCGCGTTGGGTGCAAGTGTTTGATTGCTTATGTAGGTGCATAGAGTGGGGACTTGCTTGTTTCTCCTACTGGATTCATACCTTAGTTCTCAACTGCGGGAAATACTTATCTCTATTTTGCTGCATCACCCTTTCCTCTTTAAGGGAAAAACAAACGCAAGCTCAAGAAGTAGCAACATGCTAGGCTCGTCAAGTTTAACCCAAGTGTTCCGCATGTGCAAAACTGGCTTGCTCCCGTTGTCTGCGAACGTATTGTAAATCACACCCAATCATCACGTGGTGCTTCGAAACGACGAACTTTCACAACAGTGCACACTTGGGAAGAACACATTTTATCTTGAAATTTTAGCGAGGGATCACCTTATAATGCTACCATCATACTAAGCAAAATAAGATGCAAACCATAGGTGACATGATATGGCCATCATCTTGTGCTTTTGATCTCCATCTTCAAAGCACCGACATGATCTCCATCATCACTGGCATGACACAATGATTTCCATCATCGTGTCGCCATTGGGGTTGTCATGCCGATCATGCTTCTACAACTATTGCTACCGCTTAGCGATAAAGTAAAGCATTACATAGCGCTTAATGGTTGACACACAGGTCATATAATAATTAAATACAACCCTATGGCTCCAGCCGGTTTCCGTATTCATCGACATGCAAGTCATGATAATCTATACAAAATATGATCATCTCATACATAAAATATATCTCATCATGTCTTTGGCCATATCATAATACAACATACCTTGCAAAAACAAGTTAGACGTCCTCTACTTTGTTGTTGCATGTTTTAGGTGGCTGCTGTGGGTGACTAGTAAGAACCGTTCTAACCTACGCAAAGCCACAACGATGATATTCAAGTTGCTATTTAACCTTCAACAAGGATCGCCTTTGTTGAATCCGATTCAACTAAGGTGGGAGAGACAGACACCCGCCAGCCATCTTTATGCAACAAGTTGCATGTCAGCCGATGGAACCGGTCTCATGTACGTGGATATGTAAAGTTGGTCTAGGCCGCTTCGTCCCATAATACCGCTGAATCAAGATAAGACCAAGGAAGGAAGCAATCTGACCATCAACGCCCACAAACTCCTTTGTGTTCTACTCATCATGTCATCTATGCATAGGTAGCTCATGATGCCACCGTTGGGGAACGTTGCATGGGAAACAAACTTTTTCCTACGCTCACCAAGATCAATTTTCTGACCTTGCTAGTGAAGATGTCGCGTCCCATCTGAATAGTTTTGTTGAGTTGTGTGATATGCAAAAGAAGAAAGATGTGGATAATGATATTGTTAAATTGAAGCTATTTCCGTTGTCACTACGAGATCGCGCTAAAACTTGGTTTTCATCTTTGCCTAAAGATAGTATTGATTCATGGAATAAGTGTAAAGATGCTTTTATTTCCAAGTATTTTCCTCCGGCTAAGATCATCTCCCTTAGGAACGATATTATGAGTTTTAAGCAACTTGATAATGAACATGTTGCACAGTCTTGGGAGATGATGCACTACAAAAAATTACACTTCCATGATGATACGTGTTTGTCACAGTAGGTCACGTTTTCTGTCATGCATGTACATCCATGATGATTTTATGACAGAATCAAGATAGTCATACCTGTGCTGTCGTAGAAGTGTTCCATGACAATACCAATATTATCATCACGGAAGTGTCCACTTCCATGACAATAGATGGCGCGTCATGGAAGTTCTTTCATCAAGGGTAACCGACATGTGGCATCCACCGTAACGGGTCACCGTTAAGCTATCGGGTTCTGTTTTGGATCCGATAACCCGTTAACCGCCCGGACCTATGGGGATTTTCCACGTGTAAAATTCTGATTCGCCTTAGTATCATGTGTCAGCTCCGCGTTGGGAGAGGTGTCATCAAGCGAGTGGACAGGACGAGCCTATGGTACGTCGACACGTGGCTCAGCCCAACAATGGTCCGTTTAGGTTAAAAGGCCGGGCCTGTCTAAATAAGTGGGCCGACCCATTAGCGGCCTACTTGAGTCAGGCCCATTTGCAAGCACCGCCCATACAGAATTGGCCCATCAGAGGCCCATTCTAGATTTGACAATTTCTAGCGCATCGTAAGTTCCAACCCGTTAACGGCCCGCTACGTCTTTGGGCCCAATTACGACCCGACCTTCTTTCGGCCTGTTAGCGTCCCATCGTCAGTTCCAGCCCATTAATGGCCCGGTACGTCTTTCGGCCTTTTCTCGGCCCATTCTGCAGTTGGGCCAACTTCTAGCCCATTGTGACTTTAGGCCTTTCCTCGGCCCATTCGGTAAATGGGCCAATTCCTAGCCCATTTTGTCTTTCGGCCTTTTAACGGCCCGCACAACAGTTGGGCCTTTGACAGTGCAACCTAATTTTGGGTCCATTAGCGGCCCATGTTCCGCAGGGCACAATTTCAGCCTGACGCGACTTTCGGCCTGTTAAAAGCCTAGTTTGCAAATTGGGCCTCTTCTGGCCCAAAACACTTTCGTCCTCTTACTAGCCCGTAAAGTAAAAGGGCCGAGACAAAATTGACATTTATTTTGGCCTGCTAGAGGCCCATGGGCCATTTCCATTTATATGACCCTATCGAGCTTTCGGCCTGTTAACGGCCTGCTAAGAGCCGTTGTTACGGTGGCCCACATTGTTTGGGATCCACTAAATATTAATTTGACCAGCCCAATTAAGGCCCGCTTTGACCCCCGTTTGGATGGCGTCCGTGTAATGTTTGGGCGTGTTGGCCCCTGTTTCAACGATATAGCATATACAAAGAATTATCCTAGTCTATAATATTGCCTCAAAAAAACCTACACTATACAATAAAGAGACTAAGGTATAGAAACAAAGAATAATCCTACACTATACAATAAAGAAATTACAGCACTGAGCATTATAGTTCGGCACCAGTGATAATAAAGCGTACACAAACAACAAATTACATACACTTGGCAAATAAAGCTCATACATCATGGACACGCATCAACATAACTTACCATTTGAACTATAATCTCTTCAGAAAATAGGATTGGCCAGATTCAGATAGCACAAATTTTAGTCTACAAAATCTCCAGTTCCTTCGTGGTTACCTCAGTGTCTTGTTTCATTTTTTTGACTCCTGCATCTAATACCTGCAACTCCAGTCTCAACTTGTGATTGCATGTTGAGAATCATGTACACGTTGTCTTGCCACCTCTAGTTGATGCTCGAGAACATCAGCACATTCCAATTCCAATCCATAATCATTTGGTAATGGCCATGCCGCACTACTCGCAGATTTTTGTGTTGATGTCACTTCATCCTGAAATGTTTCTGTAAGTACACATGACTAGGGCAAAATTATAGTTACAACAGTGAAGCGAGCAAGGGAGACTATTTTGCACATGGCAAAACAGGACTAACAATAATGTTACACGTCATGAAGCATAAACAGGTGATATTTTAAAAATTATAAAAATGGTGTTCTGTGCAGCCCGCATACAGAAATCTCTCTTAGCTCACCAGAGGAGCTTGATGTTGGGGCCAAATCCAAAACACGGATAGGTTACAAATTTAGACCACACGCAACTACTGAACATTATATACATCCGGTCTATTCTGCTAATATTAGCAGAATAGTTATTCTGCTAACACTTACGAACTACACGCTGAACACAAGGGCACTACAGTTTCTGTACCAAGGGTACTGCAATACAGAGACTAGCGAACTTCGTGTCGAAAAAACTGCACGCAGTGTTTTTTCGGTACTGTTTAACTCTAGTTTTTAAATAGTTTGTTGGAACGAGGCGTGTAATATATCATTGAGAAGCTATGGATTAGGTGCACCTTCTCCATGTAGAAAGTTTTTTGAGATTCCTCACGGTTTAAGAGCAATTTCGAAAATTGTGCAGCGCACGACAAGTGGCAGCGAGTGTTTTTTCGTGTTTTTTTCTAAACCGTTTGTCGGAATGAAGAAAATGATACACTGTTTGAAATATATCATCGAGGCGCATCTTTTTCTTATCTATTATTTTCTGTAATTTGTTACGGTTAAAGAGCGGTTTCAAATTTACTAAATCGCGGAATTGTGTTTTTCAACTTTTTTTTTTAAATTTCGGCACTGTTTTCACTCCAGAAACCGTTTGTCGAAACAGGGTGTGTGATACGCCGTTGGAAAGCTACGGACGAGGCACAACTTTTATATGTACAAATACTTTTGAGATTCCTTACGGTTTTAAGTTAATTTTAGAAATCATGCGGCGAACGACGAGTCACAGTGGCGGTTTTTTCATCAAATTATTACAAATCGCTGATAGAAATGATCCAAACGATACACCATTGGAAATATATCATCGAGACACAACTTTTTCATGTAGAACGCTTTCTCTAATTTTTCTCAAGCGAGGAAGTGGACCGCGCTTCAGGTCTGGCGTAAGTGAACCGCAACACTTCCAAAAGTGAACCGCGGCACTACCCAAAAGTGAACCTCATGTGTTTTTTACCGTTCCCTAACTTTTGTTTTGCACTTCACATCGGGCATAAGGGAACCGCAACACTATCGAGAAGTGAACCGCAACACTATCGAGAAGTGAACCGCATTACTTTCTATTTGTCATTCCCATAATATTTTTATGCACTTAACATTGGGAGTAAGTGAACCGCATGAGGTTGTCGTTTTTCATACTTACTTTTTTACGCTTGTAGAACAGGCGACTGAACCATAGGGACTGAGGAAGTGAACTACATCTAATAAGAAGCAAACTTCTTTGAGACGTTTCGGTTTTTATTTACCAAGTGAATCACAGAGTAGTTTTTATAGCGAACTTTTCGAGAGAACCAAGTGAGCTTCAAATTATACTTATTAAATTCATTGTTTTTACACAGCCACACACACACATACATACAAAAACAAACACTATCGCTAGCCAAACCGCAATTGAGGACTAGCCGAGCTGCACTACACCACAAACCTAGCACCGAAACTGCACTTGCACAAATGTAGCCATACTTGAAATTGGAAGCCCGTCACTCGTGAACCGCGGCTATGGGGAAAGCGAGCTGCTATTGGGAAAGAAGATAAGCACACACGCCATCATCGTCGGTGAATTTTCTGGGCTGCACACGCACCCGCAAACGAACTGCACGTAGATTTTTTTTGGTCTGCACGGGAACATGCACTGGATTTTTTACTACTTCAAACTTTTTACAGAGGGAATAACTCTGAATTTTCAATGTGAACCGTGAGGAGGTGCCCTTGGTGCACGACAGGGCCAACACTTTTTTTAATCGCCCGCAATGAGTGAACAGGAAGCAGTTTCACACTATTCACCACTATAAGATGTTTTAGATATTTAAAAGTAGACTACATCCATAATGAGTGAACAGACACATTAAAGCGAGCGCAGGGGTTTTTAATCAATGGCCCAATGACTGGGTTACAGGTGAAGAACCCTACGCAAGCACAATGTCAAACAAATAGGATGTCCTGGTAATTGTAATATAGTGACTTACCATAACTGGTTGAACAGGCTCAGTGCTGCTCCACCTTCTCTTGCAAGGCTCCTTCCTAACATCTTGTACTTGCAAATCCTCAATCTTATCTTCATTGCACCCCCTCTTCAGGGTGACACAAACTAGTTACTGGTCTCCTTTGAAGATAAATATGCATACTTTCTAGTCTGTGAACCACACAAAAGGATGAGTTTATAACAAAACAACACTACATAATGAAACATGCCACATCTCTTGCACACAACGAAATGAACATTTACTATGTGTGCACTGTGTAAAAACTAGGCATACCTTTGAACTGGATCTCCAGGTACTCTTGGAGAGCCTACTTTAGTGTACAACCAAACCTTTATGTCACCTATGAGTTATACAAGCCCCCACTACAGCAGCCCTTAGTGTTTAAATCATTGACAAGATTTGTTAGGTCAAGAGCAACAAGTAATCAAAGCAAACAGTCCTCGTATGGCTGGCTGATACAAACAAGCAATTGAACAGATGTGTGAGCAAATCTTGCACAACACTGAATTACATATCAAGAAAGGAAGCATATAAGGAGGCTTAAAGACCATCACTTGACTGACTAGATTTAAGGGGCATTTAAGCATCATGTGCAACGTATGAACTAAGATAAACATTGCATATTTTAGATTCTATAATGAAATGCAAATGTATTAGGTTATGCCATGTTGAAGGAAATATGCCCTAGAGGCAATAATAAAGTTGTTATTTTATATTTCCTTATTCATGATAAATGTTTATTATTCATGCTAGAATTCTATTGGTCGGAAACCCAAATACATGTGTGAATACATAGACAAACACTGTGTCCCTAGTGAGCCTCTACTTGACTAGCTCGTTGATCAAAGATGGTTAAGGTTTCCTAACCATAGACATAAGTTGTCATTTGATAACATGATCACATCATTAGGAGAATGATGTGATGGACGAGACCCATCTGTTAGCTTAGCATATTGGTCGTTCAGTTTTATTGCTATTGCTTTCTTCATGTCAAATACTGTCGGATTTCGGGTTCCGTCAAAACCCTTGAGGTTCGATCACTGGGGTGCGCATGAAGATTTCCCCCTACCTAATCACGCCCTCAACCTTGCCGCAATCTCAAAGCCTAGCTTGACGAACTCCAACACAAGAGACACAAGATTTATACTGGTTCGGGCCACCGTTGTGGTGTAATACCCTACTCCAGTGTGGTGTGGTGGATTGCCTCTCGGGCTGAGGATGAACAGTACAAAGGGGAGAATAGCCTCCTAACATGAGGTGTTCTTGTGCTTGGTTAGTGTGAGGATGATCTGAATCTCGCCCAGCTGAGTTGCCTCCTATTGTGGTGGCTAGTCCTATTTATAGAGACCCTGGTCCTCTCCCCAACTATTGAGCGGGAAGGGAGCCAACAACGCCCAATTTGAAGGGGGATAGCTAGTACAAGCTATCTTGACTAAAGGTGGTCTTCGCCTGCCAAAGGCTCTGGTGGTGACGCCGTCTTAGGCTCCACGGTGACCTCCGTCCTACCGTCCTGCTGGTCTTGGTCTCGTTGCACCGATATGGAAACCTTTGCCTGATGCCTCGGTACTCCTCGCCTGCGCTTGCCTCCTTAGCAACAAAGAGGAAACGAGGACACTGTGTGCGCTGGCGCCCGCCTGGTCTTGGTCGTCATGGCTGACGTCGTAGGAACCTCGCGAGGTTCGCCTTGCCTTGATCTCTCCGCCCTTCGCGAGCCAGCCTGGTGAGGCCGCTCCCGAGGAGGTCTTGTGCCGTCCGCCTCACGAGGCTTGGCCCCTCACGAGGGTCTTGAGCGTTTGTTGGTGAAGACGGGCCATACTGGGCCGTGAGTGGAGTCACGCCGTGGGCCGCAGGCAGGCAAGTCTGGGGACCCCCGTTCCCAGAGCACCGACAAATACATATTCCTTTGACTATGAGATTATGCAACTCCCTGATACTGGAGGAATGCCTTGTGTACTATCAAATGTCACAACGTAACTGGGTGATTATAAAGATGCTCTCCAGGTATCTCCGAAGGTGTTTGTTGGGTTGGCATAGATTGAGATTAGGATTTGTCACTCCGAGTATCGGAGAGGTATCTCTGGGCCCTCTCGGTAATGCACATCATAAGAAGCCTTGCAAGAAAAGTGACTAATGAGTTAGTTACAAGATGATGTATTGCGGAACGAGTAAAGAGACTTGTCGGTAACGAGATTGAACTAGTTATGTGGATACCGACGATCGAATCTCGGGCAAGTAACATACCGATGACAAAGGGAATAACGTATGTTGTCATATGGTTCGACCGATAAAGATCTTCGTAGAATATGTAGGAGCCAATATGAGCATCCAGGTTCCGCTATTGGTTATTGACCGGAGAGGTGTCTCTGTCATGTCTACATAGTTCACGAACCCGTAGGGTCCGCACGCTTAAATTTCGATGACGATTTAGTATTATATGAGTTATGTGATTTGGTGACCGAATGTTGTTCGGAGTCCCGGATGAGATCACGGACATGACGAGGAGTCTCGAAATGGTCGATAGATAAAGACTGATATATAGGATGATAGTATTCGGACACAGAAAGTGTTCCGGATAGTATCGGGTATTTATCGGAGTACCGGGGGTTACCGGAACCCCCGGGGGAAAGATATGGGCCATATGGGCCATAGGAGGGGAGCACACCAGCCCACAAGGGGTGGCCCCCCCCGAAGGAAGGATGCCGAATTGGAGAAGCGAAAGTGGGGGTTCGCCCCCTTTTTCCTCTCTCCTTCCTCTTCCCTCCCCCCCTCCGGAAATAAGGAAAGGGGGAGGCCGAATTGGGGAGGACCCGAGGTAGGATTCCTCGTACTTGGGGCGCCCCATGGGTGCCTCTCCTCCCATCCCACCTATATATACGTGCGGATGGGGCTCCTAGAACACACAACATCTATTCCTAGCCGTGTGCAGCGCCACCCTCCACAATTTACACCCCCGGTCATATTCTCGCGGTGCTTAGGCGAAGCCCTGCATGGATCACTTCACCATCACCGTCACCACGCCATCGTGTTGACGAAACTCATCTACTTCCTCGACACCTTGCTGGATCAAGAAAGCGAGGGACGTCATCGCGCTGAAGGTGTGCAGAAATCGGAGGTGCCGTACGTTTGGTGCTTGATCGGTCGGAGCTATAAGAAGTTCGACTACATCAACTGCATTGTCGAACGCTTCTGCTTTCGGTCTACGAGGGTATGTAGACATACTCACCACCTCTCATTGCTATGCATCTCCTAGATAGATCTTGCGTGAGCGTAGGAATTTTTTTAAATTGCATGCTACGTTTCCCAACAGTGGCATCCGAGCCAGGTCTATGCGTAGATGATATGCATGAGTAGAACACAAAGAGTTGTGGGTGGTGATCGTCATACTACTTACCACCAATGTCTTATTCTAATTCGGCGGTATTGTTGGATGAAGCAGCCCGGACCAGCCTTACATGACCACGTTCATGAGACCGGTTCCACCGACAGACATGCAACTAGTTTTGCATAAAGGTGGCTGTCGGATGTCTGTTTCTCCTACTTTAGTTGAATCGAATTTGACTGCGGCTGGTCCTTGTTGAAGGTCAAAACAGCAAACTTGATAAATCACCGTTGTGGTTTTGATGCGTAGGTAAGAATGGTTCTTACTAGAAGCCAGTAGCAGCCACATAAAACTTGCAACAACAAAGTAGAGGACGTCTAACTTGTTTTTGCAGGGCATGTTGTGATGTGATATGGTCAAGACATGATGTGATATACGTTGTTGTATGAGATGATCATGTTTTGTAAAAGTTATCGGCAACCGGCAGGAGCCTTATGGTTGTCTCATTATTGTATGAAATGCAAACACCATGTAATTGCTTTACTTTATCACTATGAGTTAGCGATAGTGGTAGAAGAAATAGTTGGCGAGACGACCATGACGCAATGATGGAGATCAAGGTGTCGAGCCGGTGACAATGGACGTCACGACGATGCTTTGGAGATGCAGATCAAAAGCACAAGATCATGATGGCCATATCATGTCACATATTTTGATTGCATGTGATGTTTATCTTTTATGCATCTTATTTTGCTTAGTACAGCGGTAGCATTATAAGATGATCCCTTCACTAAATTTCAAGGTATAAGTGTTCTCCCTCAGTATGCACCGTTGCGATAGTTCGTCGTGTTGAGACACCACGTGATGATCATGTGTGATAGACTCTACGTTCACATACAACGGGTGCAAGACAGTTTTGCACATGTGGAATACTCATTTTAAACTTCACGAGCCTGGCATGTACAGACATGGCCTCGGAACACTGGAGACCGAAAGGTCGAACATGAATCATATAGTTGATATGATCAACATAGAGATGTTCACCATTGATGACTACTCCATCTCACGTGATGATGAAACATGGTTTACTTGATTTGGATCATGCATCATTTCGATGACTTGAGGGATGTCTATCTAAGTGGGAGTTCTTAAGTAATTTGATTAATTGGACTTAATTTATCATGAACTTAGTCCTGATAGTTTTTGCATATCTATGTTGTAGATCAATGGCCCATGCTACCGTTCCCTTGAATTTTAATGCGTTCCTAGAGAAAGCTAAGTTGAAAGATGATGGTAGCAACTACACGGACTGGGTCCATAACTTGAGGATTATCCTCATTGCTGCACAGACGAATTATGTCCCTGATGCACCACAAGGTGAAATGCCTGTTGCAGGAGCAGATGCTGTTGTTATGAACATCTGGCAAGCTCGATCTAATGACTACTCGATAGTTCAGTGTGCCATGCTTTACAGCTTAGAATCGGGAATTCAAAGCCGTTTTGAACATCATGGACCATATGAGATGTTCGAGGAGTTGAAGTTAATATTTCAAGCAAATGCCCGAGTTGAGAGATATGGAGTCTCCAACAAGTTCTATAGCTGGAAGATGGAGGAGAACAGTTCTGTTAGTGAACACATACTCAAAATGTATGGGTATCATAATCACTTGAATCAGCTGGGAGTTAATCTTCTAGATGATAGTGTTATTGACAGAGTTCTCTAATCACTGCCACCAACTACAAAGGCTTCGTGATGAACTATAATATGCAAGGGATGGAGAAGAAAATTCCTGAGCTCTCCGCAATGCTCAAAGCTGCGGAGGTAGAAATGAAGAAGGAGCATCAAGTGTTGTTGGTTAACAAGACCACTAGTTTCAAGAAAAAGGGCAAGGGAAAGAAGGGGAACTTCAAGAAGAATGGCAAGCAAGTTGCCACTCCCGAGAAGAAGCCCAAAGCTGGACCCAAGCCTGAAACTGAGTGCTTCTATTGCAAAGGGACTGGTCACTTGAAGCGGAACTGCCCCAAGTATTTGGCGGATAAGTATGGCAAAGTGAGCAAAGTTATATTTGATATACATGTTATTGATGTGTACCTTACTAATGCTCGTATTAGCACCTGGGTATTGATACTGGTTCGGTTGCTCATATTTGTAACTCGAAACAGAGGCTACGGATTAAACAACAATTTGCTAAGGACGAGGTGACGAGGCGCGTCGGGAATGGTTCCAAGATCGATGTGATCGCCGTCGGCACGCTACCTCTACATCTACCTTCGGGATTAGTTTTAGACCTGAATAATTGTTATTTGGTGCCAGCATTGAGCATGAACAATATATATGGATCTTGTTTAGTGCAAGACGTTTATTCATTTAAATCGGAGAATAATGGTTGTTCTATTTATATGAGTAACATCTTTTATGGTCATGCACCCTTGAAGAGTGATCTATTTTTATTGAATCTCGATTGTGGTGATACAAAAATTCATAATATTGATGCCAAAAGATGCAAAGTTGATAATCATAGTGCAACATTTTTGTGGCACTGCCGTTTAGGTCATATTGGTGTAAAGTGCATGAAGAAACTCCATGCAGATGGGCTTTTGAAATCACATGATTATGAATCATTTGATACTTGCGAACCATGCCTCATGCGCAAGATGACTAAAACTTCGTTCTCCGGAACAATGGAGCAAGATAATGAATTATTGGAAATAATACATACTGATGTATGCGGTCCAATGAGTGTTGAAGCTCGCGGCGGGTATCATTATTTTTTTACCATCACAGATGATTTGAGCAGATATGGGTATATATACTTGATGAAACACAAGTCTGAAACATTTGAAAAGTTCAAAGAATTTCATAGTGAAGTAGAGAATCATCATAACAAGAAAATAAATTTTCTACGATCTGATCAAGGAGGCGAATATTTGAGTTACGAGTTTGGCCTTCATTTAAAACAATGTGGAATAGTTTCACAACTCACGCCACCTGGAACACCACAGCGTAATGGTGTGTCCGAATATTGTAATCGTACTTTATTAAATATGGTGCGATCTATGATGTCTCTTACCGATTTACCACTATTGTTTTGGGGTTATGCATTAGAGACAACTGCATTCACATTAAATAGGGCACCGTCTAAATCCGTTGAGATGACACCGTATGAACTGTGGTTTGGCAAGGAACCTAAGCTGTCGTTTCTTAAAGTTTCGGGTTGCGACACTTATGTCAAAAGGCTTCAGCCTAATAAGCTCGAACCAAAATCGGAGAAGTGCGTCTTCATAGGATACCCTAAGGAAACAATTGGGCATTCCTTCTACCACAAATCCGAAGGCAAGATCTTTGTTGCCAAGAATGGAAACTTTCTAGAGAAGGAGTTTCTCTCGAAAGAAGTGAGTGGGAGGAAAGTAGAACTTGATGAGGTAATTGTACCTTCTCTCAAAATGGAAAGTAGCCCATCACAGAAAACCGTTCCCTTGATACCTACACCAACTAGAGAGGAAGCTAATGATGATGATCATTAAACTTCAGATCAAGTTACTACCGAACCTCGTAGGTCAACCAGAGTACGTTCTGCACCAGAGTGGTATGGTAACCCTATTCTGGAAGTCATGTTACTAGACCATGACGAACATACGAAGTATGAAGAAGCTATGATGAGCCCAGATTCCGATAAATGGCTTGAGGCCATGAAATCTGAGATAGGATCCATGTATGAGAACAAAGTGTGGACTTTGGTTGACTTTCCTGATGATCGGCGAGCCATAGTGTGACGCCCCCGATTCAATCGTACACTAATCATGCACGCAAACATGTACGATCAAGATCAGGGACTCACGGGAAGATATCACAACACAACTCTAAAAACATAAATAAGTCATACAAGCATCATAATACAAGCCAGGTGCCTCGAGGCTCGAATACAAGTGCTCGATCATAGACGAGTCAACGAAAGCAACAATATTTCAGTACAGACATATGTTAAACAAGTTGCCATAAGATGGCTAGCACAAACTGGATACAAATCGAAAGAGGCGCAGGCCTCCTGCTTAGGATCCTCCTAAACAACTCCTGGTCGTCGGCGGCGGCCTGCACGTAGTAGTAGGCACCCTCGGTGTAGTAGGGGTCGTCGTCGACGGTGGCGTCTTGCTCCGGGGCTCCAACATCTGGTTGCGACAACCAGGTAAAAAGGAAAGGGGGAAAAGTGGGAGAAAAGCAACCGTGAGTACTCATCCAAAGTACTCGCAAGCAAGGATCAACACTACATATGCATGGGTATCTGTATAAAGGGGCAATATCGGTGGACTGAACTGCAGAATGCCAGAATAAGAGCGGGGTAGCTAGTCCTGTCGAAGACTACGCTTCTGGCAGCCTCCATCTTGCAGCATGTAGAAGAGAGTAGATGGTAAGTTCACCAAGTAGCATCATACAGCATAAACCTACCCGGCGATCCTCTCCTCGTCGCCCTGTGTGAGAGCAATCACTGGGTTATATCTGGCACTTGGAATGGTGTATTTTATTAAGTGTCCGGTTCTAGTTGTCGTAAGGTCAAGGTGCAACTCCTGGTCGCCTGTTACCGTGGACACGGCTATTCGAATAGATCAACTTCCCTGCACGGGTGCACCACATTACCCGACATGCTTGATCCCTCTGGCCGGGCACACTTTCCTAGGTCCTGTCCGGCCTCGGGAGATCAACACGTCGCAGCCCCACCTAGGCACAACAGAGAGGTGAGCACGCCAGTCTAAATCCTATGCGCACAGGGGTCTAGGCCCATCGCCCATTGCACACCTATACGTTGCGTACGCAGCCGGTGAGCAGACCTAGCAACCTCCATTACAAAGGAAGTTGCATTACGCGGTCCAACCCGGCGCGCGCCGCTCAGTCGCTGACGTCACGAAGGCTTCGGCTGATACCACGACGCTGGTTGCCCATATCTTGTCCCACGTGGCGGTTAGTGCGTATAAGGTCAACGACCCAACTCACATCAAATATCAAGATCTCGTTAAGCGTGCTATTATGAAGTAACCGCGGACGCCGACCAGGGCCAGGCCCACCTCTCACCTAGGTGGTCTCAACCTGCCCTGTTGCTCCGCCACAAAGTAACAGTCGGGGGCCATCGGGAACTCAGGCCCACCACTACCTGGATGGAGCCACCTGTCCTTTCAGCCCCCACATCGGAATCACATGCGGGTACTCTACGAGCCGACCCGACTTTAGTCACCACCTGTATAGTATGTATGTATGTATGTATGTATGTATATACCCGTGATCACCTCCCGAGTGATCACGGCCCGATAGTATAGCATGGCAGACGAACAAGAATGTAGGGCCACTAATGGAATACTAGCATCCTATACTAAGCATTTAGGATTGCAGGTAAAGGTAACAACATTAGTGGCAAAGACAAGCTATGCAGCAGTATAGGATTAACCGAAAGCAGTAACATGCTACACTATTCTAATGCAAGCAGTAGAGAGAAGAATATGCGATATCTGGTGATCAAGGGGGGGCTTGCCTGGTTGCACTGGCAAGAAGGAGGGGTCGTCAACACAGTAGTCGTACTGGGTAGCAGCGGCGTCGGTCTCGATGTCTAGCAAGAGAAGAGGGGGAAGAAACAATAAATACAATGCAAACAGATGCATATCGATGCATGGCATGACAAGTCATGGTGCCAGGTGTGCCCTAACGCGACAGTAGGTGATACCGGTGAAGGGGGGAAACATCCGGGAAAGTATCCCCGGTGTTTCGCGTTTTCGGACAGATGAACCGGAGGGGGAAAGTTGTGTGTTTGCTATGATCGGGGTGTGTGGCGAACGAACGGGCAACTTATTCGGATTCGTCTCGTCGTTCTGAGCAACTTTCATGTATAAAACTTTTTCATCCGAGTTACGGTTGATTTTATATTAATTTCCAAAGTTTTAATTCATTTTTAGAATGAGCAGACTTGATTTAATCGAAAAGCACTTATGACGTCATCATGATGTCAGCGGTCAATTCTGACCGTTGACCAGTCAAACTGACAGCTAGGTCCCACCGTCATTGACAGAGTTTAACTAATCGGAGTTAATTAGCTTAACTAAAAGATTAGGTTAATTAGATTCAATTAGTTTAGATACCAGAATTAATTAACTTAATTAATTCACTAATTATTTATTTATTTAATAATTTATTTTAAATTCATTTTTTAACAGTAGGGTCCACATGTCATATACACTACACCTAACCACTCATTAGCCTAACTGTACTAATTAGCTACTAACCTAAACAGGGCCCGGTCTCATCCAGAGACGCAGCCGGCCACACACACACACACATGGCCGCACACACACATGACACACGCAACTCACACACACACACGGCCGCTTGGCCATGGCCAGCGGTAGCAGCGACGCACGGCAGGCAGCGGCGCCGGTGAGCAGAAGTGGCAACACATAGCGGCATTAGTAGTTAAGAACAGCAGCTGAGGAGGAGGAATGGCAGCAGCGCAGCCGCATGCAGCAGGCAGCAGGAGCAGCAGCTACGGGAGCAGGGGACAGCCTAGGCGGACATACGCGCGCGAGGGCGCGGCCTGAGGCGGTCCCGGTGCGGCAAAGGGGCGGCCAGGGGGCGCACGGGAGCGGGGCAGGAGCAACATGCGGAGGAGGGGGACGCGGCCGACTAGGAGGGCGCGCGGGAGCACAGCCACGGGCGCCTGTGGCCACGGCGACCTTTAACTACGGCAGAACGGCGACAGACCGGAGGGGGAACGAGGGGAATGGGAGTGGTGCTCACGAGGGGAGGCGCAGGACGCGGCCGGCATGGCGGAGGAGCTCCGGTGTGACGCCCGGATATTTAAGCTACAGTGAACCTCTGCTAATGATGCCACGTCACCTCGATTACTGTTGCTAATCTCGCGTCGGTTCGAAACTTTCAAATTCAAAATTTAAATATCGTCAAACATCAAAAGTTTTCAAACATCAAAACAAAAATGTTCGGTTAGTACCAAATATTACATAGGTAATTATCGTAAAGAAAACACAAATTAATAAAATACTTATATGCCCTAAGTTGAATTAAAACAGTAAAAGAAAAGAAATAAAAACAGAAAACAAACAAATACAAAAAAAGGAACCCCCCCCACTGGGCCATCTGTGGCCTAGCTGGCCAGCCCAATTGGGCAAAGGCCCAGCCGGCCGGCCCAGCCTGCACCCCACTCCCTTAACCCCCTGGACACCCAAACCCTAACCGACACCCCCCCACTTGCCCCACTCCCCTCTCCCCTCCCCATTCTGGATCGGGGGAACAACCTCCCCGACGTCGCTCGACCCCGTCGCCGCCGCCCAGATGTCCACCTCGCCGGAGCCACCCCGCTGGATGGCCGCTCGCCTCCCCGTCGCCCGGTCGTCTCCAACTTCCTCCTCAACCCCCCGCTGCCCGAACCCCTACACCACACCATGAGCTGCCCCCTATTCCCCTCTGTCCCCGCGGTCCCCGCGCCCGGCTACCACTTCGCCCGCGCCCAAGAACGTCGTCGCCGTGCTCCGGCACCTCCGCGCGCCCCAGCACACGCCCACCTCGTCTCGCGCGCTCACATCGCCGCGCCCCTGCTCCTGGACGCGCATGCCCGCGCCGTAGCGCTCGCGCGCCCCGGGGCCGCGACACCCTTCCCCGCCCCGCGCCTGGGCCGCAAGCCCCGCCCGTCCTACTCCCTTGCCAGTTGCCACGCCGCTCGGAGCCGCCCGAGCCCTGCGCCATGCCCCGCGTCCTCCCCTCTCCCTCGCATCGGCCAAGCTTGCTCACCGTCGCCCCCCCCGACCGGGTTCGGCCACGCCTCAGCCCGCCACAACCGCGCCCGAAGCTGCGCGAGCTCTGCCTCCCCCGCTACATCGCGCTGTGCGCGTCGCCCCCACCGTCCGTCATCGCCACCATTTCACCGTACTGCTCCGGCCGCCGCTGAGGCCGGCGCCCCCCTGGTGCCCTCGGGCCTGCACGCCCGGCGCCCTAACCGCGCCCGGGTGCCCGATGCCCAGTGCCCGTTAACCTCCCCCAGGGCCTATGACAAAGGGGGCCCGCCCAGAAGGTTTTTTTTAATAATAAAAATAATATTAATAAATAAAAATATTAAATAGTTAATTAATAAATTAATTAACTTAATTAATTCTGTTAGTTATCTAATTAAACCTAATTAACCTGTTAATAAAACTAACTACTGTTAATTAGTTAGCTGTCAATGACAAATGGACCCCACCTGTCAGTTGACTGGTCAACGGTCAACTTTGACCGCTGACGTCATGCTGTCGTCATGATGATGCAGTAATTCCTTTTCGAATTAATTAATTTAATCCCAGTAAATGATTAAATCTTTATAAAATATTATAAAATAAACCGTAACTCAGATGGAAAAACTTTGTACATGAAAGTTGCTCAGAATGATGAGACGAATCCGGATACGCAGCTCGTTCGTCCGCCACACACCCCTAACATATCGAACATGCAACTTTCCCCCTCCGGTTCCTCTCTCCGAAAACGCGAAACACCGGGAATACTTTCCCGGATGTTTTCCCCCTTCGCCGGTATCACCTACTACCGCGATTGGGCACCCCTAGCAACGCTCATTGTCATGTCATGCATCGTCATGCATATGTTTTGCATTATATTTATTGTTTCTTCCCCCTCTTCTCTCGCTAGACTACGAGACCGACGCCGCCGCTGGTGCCCCGACCGACTACGCTGTTGACGATCCCTCCTTCTTGCCAGAGCAATCAGGCAAGCCCCCCCTTGATCACCAGATATCGCTTATTCTTCTCTATACTGCGTGCATTAGAGTAGTGTAGCATGTTACTGATTTCGGTTAATCCTATTCTGTTGCATAACCTGTCATTGTTGCTACAGTTGTTACCCTTACCTGCTATCCTACTGCTTAGTATAGGATGCTAGTGTTCCATCAGTGGCCCTACACTCTTGTCCGTCTGCCATGCTATACTACTGGGTCGTGATCACATCGGGAGGTGATCACGGGTATATACTATATACTTTATATACATGACACATGTGGTGACTAAAGTCGGGTCAGCTCGTTGAGTACCCGCAAGTGGTTCTGATGAGGGGGCTGAAAGGACAGGTGGCTCCATCCCGGTAGAGGTGGGCCTGGGTTCCTGACGGCCCCCGACTGTTACTTTGTGGCGGAGCGACAGGGCAGGTTGAGACCACCTAGGAGAGAGGTGAGCCTGGCCCTGGTCGGTGTTCGCGGATACTTAACACGCTTAACGAGATCTTGGTATTTGATCCGAGTCTGGCCATTTGGTCTATACGCACTAACCAACTACGCGGGAACAGTTATGGGCACTCGACGTCGTGGTATCAGCCGAAGCCTTCGTGACGTCAGCGACTGAGCGGCGCGCGCCGGATTGGACCAGAACGCCTGCTAGGCTAGGTCTCCTTCCGGCCGCCCTCGCAACGTGCAGGTGTGCAATGGGCGATGGGCCCAGACCCCTGCGCGCATAGGATTTAGACCGGCGTGCTGACCTCTCGGTTGAGCCTAGGTGGGGCTGCGACGTGTTGATCTTCCGAGGCCATGCATGACCCAGAAAAGTGTGTCCGGCCAAATGGGATCAAGCGTGTTGGGTTATGTGGTGCACCCCTGCGGGGAAGTTTATCTATTCGAATAGCCGTGTCCCTCGGTAAAAGGACGACCCGGAGTTGTACCTTGACCTTATGACAACTAGAACCGGATACTTAATAAAACACACCCTTCCAAGTGCCAGATACAACCCGGTGATCGCTCTCTAACAGGGCGACGAGGAGGGGATCGCCGGGTAGGGTTATGCTATGCGATGCTACTTGGAGGACTTCAATCTACTCTCTTCTACATGCTGCAAGATGGAGATGGCCAGAAGCGTAGTCTTCGACAGGATTAGCTATCCCCCTCTTATTCTGGCATTCTGGAGTTTAGCCCACTGATATGCCCCTTTACACATATACCCATGCATATGTAGTGTAGCTCCTTGCTTGCGAGTACTTTGGATGAGTACTCACGGTTACTTCTCTCCCTCTTTTCCCCCTTTTCTTTCTACCTGGTTGTCGCAACCAGATGTTGGAGTCCAGGAGCCAGACGCCACCGTCGACGACGACACCTACGGCACTGGAGGTGCCCACTACTACGTGCAGCCCGCTGACGACGACCAGGAGTAGTTAGGAGGATCCCAGGCAGGAGGCCTGCGCCTCGTTCGATCTGTATCCTAGTTTGTGCTAGCCTTCTTAAGGCAAACTTGTTTAACTTATGTCTGTACTCAGATATTGTTGCTTCCGCTGACTCGTCTATGATCGAGCACTTGTATTCGAGCCCTCGAGGCCCCTGGCTTGTATTATGATGCTTGTATGACTTATTTATGTTTTAGAGTTGTGTTGTGATATCTTCCCGTGAGTCCCTGATCTTGATCATACACATTTGCGTGCATGATTAGTGTACGGTCAAATCGGGGGCGTCACAAGTTGGTATCAGAGCCGACTGCCTGTAGGAATGCCCCTTGCACACTCCTTGGCCGAAGTTGAGTCTAGTCATTGCAAAACTTTTACTAACATGGCTGTGTGGCTTACGAGCCCACGTCGCCATTGGGTGGTACTAGGATCTTTTACTTCTGGACCCTTACTCTGGGACTCTGATCTCTCTCCTATTCGGGTTAAATGAATTTTGCTAATTCTAACATTAGGATCTCGTTATCACTTTCACCCGGAGAGCCCCTTATTACTGATGATCGTCTGCTGCACGTGAGGACCCTGAAGACACTCTCCGCTGTTAACCCGAGAACTTGTGTTCATCGCGCTTGCAATTCCCCTTCCACCGTCAACCCTTATGGATAACTACATGCAGTTTTCATTCTTACATTCATCCCCAATTGTTCTTGTTATTACAAGATACCCTGAAATACTTCGGATATTCCGAGAATCCTTTGGGTCTGCTGCCTTGCAGCTTCTTTTCCTCATGAATACATGTATGAATAATTCCTCACACTTACCGAGTATCCGCTCATCCCCAGTTGATTCAAGTCAAAATACCATTCAATCTTCCGAAAATCCTCAGAAGCCTTTTGCTCTTGAAATTCTTGCTTACTTGCATTATGATTAATCTTAAGTCTCGTAATCTTATTGGCATCTCTTGTCATTATCATTTTGAGTCCGTTGATTCAATTTGTTGCGAATGCTCGCAATCCTCAATCAGAGCCTAGAATCCATCCTTCCGGCTCAGACGTCATTTGAAACGTGAACTGGTTATCGACCAATCAAATTGCCATCGATTGTACCCCTAAGTCTATTCAACCTATCCATTCTTAATCAGACCATTGGCTTCTGATCCCTTGATTTGGAAATGATAATTCCTTTGCATTTGAGCTTTGAATTACTCAGTTGTTTTTATAGTCTGATGCCCTTTCGTTCCTTCTTCCTCTAATAGAGTACCGATACTCGCATCAGCTCCGTTGTAGACCACAAGACCCCTTGTTGGGTTATTATCCGACAGTGTCCTTCATATTCAATAACCTTGTGATCATTTCCATGGATATATAATGCCTTTGGTAATTTGTATCCTCTACTTGATAACCATACTCTACTTTTGAGCTGGTGATTTTACTCTTGAAGTTTGAGGTATATGTTTCTAAGATGCCCCGATGGATTGAACCTATACCTTCCCTAAAAACCGTATGAACCTGAAGGTTTTCACAAGCCATACCCTTCTGGTATTTTACCAGATGATTTTCTACCATACAACTTCATCGAATGCGAGAAGTGAATGAAAGGTTATGCATTGGAGAAGTGGGAGTCGACCTTGAACTTTGTGTTCATGCCCATGGACATGATGTAGATCTTATCATTAAAGCTTCTCTTAAATTAATTATTCCCTGGGTATAAGTTCATCTTACATCTGGGATCTGGCCTTTTTCAATCGTGGTTCTGACCATGTTCTCCTTTAAATACCATTTCTCGTGCAAGTTAAGCACTTGTCCTCTGCAGAGCAATACCCCCGTCCAACATCTACTTTGGTCTGTCGTTGAGTATTACCCCCGTGGTATCTCAAGAATGCCAAGGAACTACTTAACTTCTTATGAGTTCTTCATCAACTAATATTCTTGCCGATTCCATTTTTCCAACGGGTTCTGAGTTGTTAGAACCCCTCAAGGACACCGATAAGTGAATCAATTCCGCACTTCGATTCAATAACTCTAAGTAATTTTTGTTGCTTACGAGTTTAATAAGCCTTCAAGTCATTCCTAGCCTGCTCGGCAATGTCATTATCGTGCCAATTTTAACTGTGCTACCTGGACCTTCCCAGTGCACAAATTTCGACAGTGAGCTAACCTTGCGTCGATCTTCCTCGTCATATCACTTCTCCTTGAACAGCAAACTTGATTTCGAGTTTGTGTCCTACCCGTGGTTCCAATAACCTTTCGCTTTCATCATTCCTTAGACTTGATGTCATCGTCGATCAATTACATCTTCTTGAAAACCTCTCGACAAATTTGTCGTGATCATTGTCAACAATTTGACTTCTTCCAAGTTGTGTGTCGAAATTCAGGATGAGAAATACCATCCTTGCCCCTCGATAAATTGTGTTATCATCGACAACATTCTTGCCTCCCCCCAACACAAACTTGTTCATATTTTGTGTTGTATCTTGATTTCCCTGCTATCTAGCTTATGATATGTTCTACCTTGGAGAATTACCATCTTTTATGTCAAGAATGTCGTGAGCATTACTCCACCTCTTAAGAATTCTTGGTACAGTGATACTTCTCGCCATCACCATTCTTTCGTGGTCCCCGTGTTGTTTCTAAACGAAATACCGACAAATGGTCTGTGATGTGTAAATTCTAAACTTCTAGCAACCCTATTGCTTTGAAGTTATTGGTCTATAGTTTCATTCTACGTCTATGGCTTAATGAATCATCATTCGAACATTGATCATGCTACCTAGCCCATATTTCGAGTGCACATTTCAACCAATGTTTAACTGTGTATGTTTTCCTCGAGCATACATCATTAAGTCATTCGATCTAGCTAATGTTATCTCCTTGTTCACATAGTTGTGGAAATCCATCTTTTGGAAATCTCAATGGATTGTCGCTGAGTCAATCAGTCACCTCCTCACCTCTCCTTAATTTAATGATGAACCCTTGTTCGGAACTCGCTTCCATAGTTCATCTCCCGAGAATCATCGATGTCGTTTAGACAATTTGTGTTGCACCTTTCTTCTCAGGCATCCTGAGTCTGAGTTATCCTGACACCAATCAGATCTGAATCTCGGTCAGATATGATGGTTGGAACATATTTCCAAGAGTTATAACATTGGTCTATTTATGACCCGGTAATGTGATGTCATGCCTAACACACCTGGCCGGAGGACCTATTGTTATAAGTTTTCCTTTTTAGCAAGGTTAGCTATTCTTCCATGAGTAAATTGTAAGACTTACTCTATAAGTTGTTCCTGATGGATCCTTTGTGTATCCATAGCCTGATCTTACCTAATGACCATGTCAATGCTATCTCGAAGCATGTCTGTGGTACTCCGATCTTCAATAAAAACATTTGAAGCACAATGCTAAATTTTCATTATCAATTATTCAAACACCGTTGTTTGGGTAATGTCATGAACTTCCTCTTCCCTAACCTAAATGGTTCTCTTCTAACCATTGTCCTTGGGAAGGATATACCCCTGAAATATGTGTTTAAACACATTTTCC
Organism: Triticum aestivum; assembly: GCF_018294505.1. Taxonomy (NCBI): domain Eukaryota; kingdom Viridiplantae; phylum Streptophyta; class Magnoliopsida; order Poales; family Poaceae; genus Triticum; species Triticum aestivum. The sequence continues at coordinate 258,716,072 of NC_057802.1, forward strand.
TTTCCATTGTTCTGTTTAATCTGATAATCATATTTTCCTTTCCATTGGTTGGTTTAACGTTTCTGGTGATCATTATGATCTAAGCAATATTGATTCCCTGCTTGTGCAAACACCTCGGTGTATAACTCTGTCAGCAAGACCCTGTTACTATTGTTGGTGACATTCCGGTAACCACCGATGGACGAGAACTTTGCCTATTGGTCCGCCTCGTTTCAACGAGCAGGAAAATGGTTCTCTTCGTCCCTCGCCCTTGGTACCGACGATGTTGCTAACATATAACTGACAGGCTACCCTCTGACATGCCTTGCTATCATGATCGTGCAAGATGTCACCGCCCTTCCTAGTTTAACCACATGGTGGGCCCATAACCCACAATTCCACAGGATCAAAACATGACTCTCCTGTGCACCCCCTGTTCCCAAATTCATTCACCGTGCGTGGCCTCGTATGTAATTCACGGACCACCGTCCTACTGATCTATACTGGCATCAGACATAATACTTATTCCGATTGCTTTGAACCCCTTTCACACTCTGTTTCAGGCATCAAACGATTGCCTGCCGCTTGAAACTTCTCATGACACCTTCTTGCCTTACTCTCGATATTTTCTAAAGGTTTTTAATTTGAGAATTACTTCCCCCACCTTCCCCGATGTTATCAACAAGTTAGTCAACCTTGCAGAGGTCTGTTCTCCCAGCCCCTTTATTCTTTCGTAAGTACGATGGAGTTCCCAAAGAAAGGATGCCAACTTCATCATGAGAACTTGAAACAGAGAACTAAAGACATCAACGAAAAGGATCGACTACTTCAGGAAGAGCAATCAAGACCGAGAAGATTCGTTAGAATTTCGTAACCAAACCTTTCCCCCTTAGACCCCCTCTTAAATCTCGGGACGAGATTTCTTGTAGTGGAGGAGAATTGTGACGCCCGGATATTTAAGCTACAATGAACCTCTGCTAATGATGCCACGTCACCTCGATTACTGTTGCTAATCTCGCATCGGTTCGAAACTTTCAAATTCAAAATTTAAATATTGTCAAACATCAAAAGTTTTCAAACATCAAAACAAAAATGTTCGCTTAGTGCCAAATATTACATAGGTAATTATCGTAAAGAAAACACAAATTTATAAAATACTTATATGCCCTAAGTTGAATTAAAATAGTAAAAGAAAAGAAATAAAAACAGAAAACAAACAAATACAAAAAAAAGGAACCCCCCCACTGGGCCATCTGTGGCCCAGCTGGCCAGCTCAACTGGGCAAAGGCCCACCCGGCCGGCCCACCCTGCACCCCACTCCCTTAACCCCCTGGACACCCAAACCCTAACCGACACCCCCCACTTGCCCCACTCCCCTCTCCCCCTCCCCATTCTGGATCGGGGGAACAACCTCCCCGACGTCGCTCGACCCCGTCGCCGCCGCCCGGATGGCCACCTCGCCGGAGCCACCCCGCCGGATGGCCGCTCGCCTCCCCGTCGCCCGGTCGTCTCCAACTTCCTCCTCAACCCCCGCTGCCCGAACCCCTACACCACACCGTGAGCTGCCCCCTATTCCCCTCTGTCCCCGCGGTCCCCGCGCCCGGCTACCACTTTGCCCGCGCACAAGAACGTCGTCGTCGTGCTCCGGCAACTCCGCGCGCCCCAGCACGCGCCCGCCTCGTCTCGCGCGCTCATGTCGCCGTGCCCCTGCTCCTGGACGCGCATGCCCGCGCCGTAGCGCTCGCGCGCCCCGGGGCCGCGACACCCTTCCCTGCCCCGCGCCTGGGCCGCAAGCCCCGCCCGTCGTACTCCCTTGCCAGTTGCCACGCCGCTTGGAGCCGCCCGAGCCCTGCGCCGTGCCCCGCGTCCTCCCCTCTCCCTTGCATCGGCCAAGCCTGCTCACCGTGGCCCCCCCGACCGGGTTCGGCCATGCGTCAGCCCGCCACACCCGCGCCCGAACCTGCGCGAGCTCTGCCTCCCCCGCTACATTGCGCTGTGCGCGTCGCCCCCACCGTCCGTCCTCGCCGCCGTTTCACCGTACTGCTAAGGCCGCCGTCGAGGCCGGCGCCCCCCTGGTGGCCTCGGGCCTGCACGCCCGGCGCCCTAACCGCGCCCGGGTGCCCGATGCCTAGTGCCCATTAACCTCCCCCAGGGCCTATGACAAAGGCGGCCCGCCCAAAATGTTTTTTTAAATAATAAAAATAATATTAATAAATAAAAATATATTAAGTAGTTAATTAATTAATTAATTAATTAATTCTGTTAGTTATCTAATTAAACCTAATTAACATGTTAATAAAACTAACTACTGTTAATTAGTTAGCTGTTAATGACAAATGGACCCCACCTGTCAGTTGACTGGTCAACGGTCAACTTTGACTGCTGTCATCATGCTGTCATCATGATGATGCAGTAATTCCTTTTCGAATTAATTAATTTAATCCTAGTAAATGATTAAATCTTTATAAAATATTATAAAATAAACCGTAACTCGGATGGAAAAACTTTGTACATGAAAGTTGCTCAGAACGATGAGACGAATCCGGATACGCAGCCCGTTCGTCCGCCACACACCCCTAACATATCGAACACGCAACTTTCCCCCTCCGGTTCCTCTCTCCGAAAACGCGAAACACCAGGAATACTTTCCCGGATGTTTTCCCCCTTCGCCGGTATCACCTACTACCGCGATTGGGCACCCCTAGCAACGCTGGTTGTCATGTCATGCATCGTCATGCATATGTTTGCATTATATTTATTGTTTCTTCCCCCTCTTCTCTCGCTAGACTACCAAACCGACGCCGCCGCTGGTGCCCCGACCGACTACGCTGTTGACGATCCCTCCTTCTTGCCAGAGCAATCAGGCAAGCCCCCCTTGATCACCAGATATCGCCTATTCTTCTCTATACTGCGTGCATTAGAGTAGTGTAGCATGTTACTGATTTCGGTTAATCCTATTCTGTTGCATAACCTGTCATTGTTCCTACAGTTGTTACCCTTACCTGCTATCCTACTGCTTAGTATAGGATGCTAGTGTTCCATCAGTGGCCCTACACTCTTGTCCGTCTGCCATGCTATACTACTGGGCCGTGATCACTTCGGGAGGTGATCACGGGTATATACTATATACTTTATATACATGACACATGTGGTGACTAAAGTTGGGTCAGCTCGTTGAGTACCCGCAAGTGGTTCTGATGAGGGCGCTGAAAGGACAGGTGGCTCCATCCCGGTAGAGGTGGGCCTAGGTTCCTGACGGCCCCCGACTGTTACTTTATGGCAGAGCGACAGGGCAGGTTGAGACCACCTAGGAGAGAGGTGGGCCTGGCCCTGGTCGGTGTTCGCGGATACTTAACACACTTAACGAGATCTTGGTATTTGATCCGAGTCTGGCCATTTGGTCTATACGCACTAACCAACTACGCGGGAACGGTTATGGGCACTCGACGTCGTGGTATCAGCCGAAGCCTTCGTGACGTCAGCGACTGAGCGGCGCGCGCTAGATTGGACTGGAACGCCTGCTAGGCTAGGTCTGCATCCGGCCGCCCTCGCAACATGCAGGTGTGCAATGGGCGATGGGCCCAGACCCGTGCGCGCATAGGATTTAGACCGGCGTGCTAACCTCTCGGTTGAGCCTAGGTGGGGCTACGACGTGTTGATCTTCCGAGGCCGGGCATGACCCAGAAAAGTGTGTCCGGCCAAATGGGATCAAACGTGTTGGGTTATGTGGTGCACCCCTGCAGGGAAGTTTATCTATTCGAATAGCCGTGTCCCTCGGTAAAAGGACGACCCGGAGTTATACCTTGACCTTATGACAACTTGAACTGGATACTTAATAAAACACACCCTTCCAAGTGCCAGATACAACCCGGTGATCGCTCTCTAACAGGGCGACGAGGAGGGGATCGCCGGGTAGGGTTATGCTATGCGATGCTACTTGGAGGACTTCAATCTACTCTCTTCTACATGCTGCAAGATGGAGATGGCCAGAAGCGTAGTCTTCGACAGGATTAGCTATCCCCCTCTTATTCTGGCATTCTGGAGTTCAGCCCACTGATATGCCCCTTTACACATATACCCATGCATATGTAGTGTAGCTCCTTGCTTGCGAGTACTTTGGATGAGTACTCACGGTTGCTTCTCTCCCTCTTTTCCCCCTTTTCTTTCTACCTGGTTGTCGCAACCAGATGTTGGAGTCCAGGAGCCAGACGCCACCGTCGATGACGGCACCTACGGCACTGGAGGTGCCTACTACTACGTGCAGCCCGCTGACGACGACCAGGAGTAGTTAGGAGGATCCCAGGCAGGAGGCCTGCGCCTTGTTCGATCTGTATCCCAGTTTGTGCTAGCCTTCTTGAGGCAAACTTGTTTAACTTATGTCTGTACTCAGATATTGTTGCTTCCGCTGACTCGTCTATGATCGAGCACTTGTATTCGAGCCCTCGAGGCCCCTGGCTTGTATTATGATGCTTGTATGACTTATTTATGTTTTAGAGTTGTGTTGTGATATCTTCCCGTGAGTCCCTGATCTTGATCGTACACATTTGCGTGCATGATTAGTGTACGGTCAAATCGGGGGCGTCACAAGTTGGTATCAGAGCCGACTGCCTGTAGGAATTAATGTTTCAACTATGAACATAGGAAATGTCTGACAACGAAAAGGATTTCGGTATTTGCAAATACTGCGAAGACGAGCGCGGCCTGTGCGACGGAATCTTCCTAGATAATGATAGGCGCTTCAGCATCAAGCTAGACGTGAACTTCGAAGTGGATACAGTAAGTCACAACGACAAGTATTTTTTCTTAATTAAGCATGACATCTGCTTCATTTGCTTCAACTTATAATTTTTTTACTATTCTACTAGCGTATCCCCTGCCATGTAAGAGTTTTTTTTCTTGGATAAGATAGGTTTCAGTCGTACTATGGAGGTAAAGAAAGTTTACTTGAAGACCGAGCATGGTTTTATTTTCCACGCAAAATTATACAACGCAGACGACTACACCTATTTTGGATGCAAAACTTGGCGAGCACTATGCATTTGAGCAAAATTATACAACGCACATGACTACACCTATTTTGGATGCAAAACTTGGTGAGCACTATGCAAGACTTATGCATTGGATGCAAAATAGGTTCTACCTCATCATCTACTTCCCAATACCCACAAGTTAAACACATCCTAATCATGCAATGTTTGAGGATTGGAACTAATGCATAAAAACTGGGTACGAAAAGAGTATGATCAATGTGTTACTTGCCTTGCTGACGATCCGCAAAACCTAATGACTCGTAGTAGCACGCTTCGCACTCCGGGAATTCTATTGCAAACAAACAATAGCATACATAAGCAATCAAGCAAATATGCATGGATAACTCCCAAATAAGAAGATCTAACCAGAAAGTTCAACTGAAGAACTCCGGTTTGCAAAAAGAATCAAATCAAACGGAGCAACGAAACTCAAACCACGAAAGAAAGAAAATCCGATTACTAATCTGGACTAATGTCAAATTTTACTATATCAAAATCTTGTTCAAGTTGGTTAAACAGAAAGACGGTTTCGACACGAAGATCTAGGCGCTTGAATCGCCTGATTCCGATAAAGGAGCGAAAAGATAAACTAAAACGAAAATCAGGGCAGAAATCGCGATCGAAAATAATCACGGAAAAACCCTGGAAATAGAAAAACTGACGAGTAGGCTAACGAACGAACGTTCGCTGTCTGTGGCTAACGGGCGGACAACGTTCATTAAAACGAACGTACGGACGAACGTCCGCTATTTAACCGAACCGAGAAAACCGAAATAAAACCGATTCTAAAAAAACGAGATCTAGGTTTACGAAAAACCGATCGGTTTTAAAAAAAACTGGCGGCTACCTCGTGGAACGGGACGGCGGCGGCGTACTCCGGCGGCTAGGGTTTCGGGGGTGGGGGCTGGCGGCTCGGGCCTTCGGCCTTTTAAAGGGCCGGGTCGGTGTCCCAGGCGGACACAGCCTGGTAAGGCGGTTCTTTTTTTGAATATATTCTGACGCGGAGAAAAACGAAGAAGAGTAATACTAAACGGACTCCAAAAATCCTGAAATAAAATTTCCCCGTCCCCTAAAAATATGCCGGACAAGGTGAACATTTATTTGGGTAACGCGAATTTTTCCTAATTCGAATAAAATTTAAATAAAATCCAAATAAAATTTATTAATTGATTTTAATGTTTTTCCTCCAATATTTCATTTATTTGGAGAAGTCTTATTATCTCCTCTCATATACTTTTAGTATGAAATATTTCCGGAGAGAAAAATTATTAAAACCAAAATGATCCCTGTTTCGATATTTGAGAAAAATTCAAATATGAAAACTAGGAAATCCCCAACTCTCTCCGAGGGTCCTTGAGTTGCTTAGAATTTCGAGGATCGCAAAACGAAATGCAATAGAATATGATATGCATGAATGACCTATGTATAACATTCCAAATTGAAAATTTGGGATGTTACAAACCTACCCCCCTTAAGATGAATCTCGCCCTTGAGATTCGGGTTGGCTAGAAAACAGGTGTGGGTGGTCTTTCCGTAGATCATCCTCTCGTTCCCAGGTGGCTTCATCCTCGGTATGGTGGCTCCACTGAACATTGAAAAACTTGATAACCTTGCTGCGAGTAACTCGGCTGGCAAACTCGAGAATATTGACAGGTTTCTCCTCATATGTCAAATCATTGTCCAACTGAATTGCTTCTAGGGGCACTGTATCTCTCAGGCGAATATCGGCCATCTCTGCCTGACACTTCTTCAACTGGGAAACATGAAACACATCATGAACTCCTGACAGTCCTTCGAGTAACTCCAACTTGTAGGCAACCTCTCCCATGCATTCCAAAACTCGGTATGGTCCTACAAATCTCGGGGCTAACTTTCCCTTAACTCCAAAATGCTTAACTCCTCGCAGAGGCGACACTCGCAGATATGCTCTGTCTCCGATTTCATAGACTACCTCCTTGCATTTTCAATCTGCATAACTCTTCTGCCTGGACTGAGCTACCTTCAGTCTATGTCGAATCAGCTTAACCTTCTCTTCTGACTCTTTAATCAAATCCGGTCCAAACAACTAATGGTCTCCAACTTCATCCCACATCAACGGTGTTCTGCACCTTCTTCCATACAGGGCTTCGAACGGTCCCATCTTCAAACTGTCATGATAGCTGTTGTTGTATGAGAACTCTGCGTAGGGCACGTTGTCATCCCAGTTAGATCCATAATCTAGCGCACAAGCTCTCAATATGTCCTCAGAATCTGATTGACTCTCTCGGTCAGTCCATTTGTCTATGGATGAAAAGCTATACTGAACTCTAGCCTGGTACCCAAAGTCTGGTGCAACTGATGCCAAAACTTTGAAGTAAACTATGTTCCTCTATCTGATATGATGGTCCTCGGAACTCCGTGCAGACATACGATCCTGGTCATGTATATCTTGGCCAACTTCGCACTTGTATAGGTGGTTTTCACTGGGATAAAGTGAGCCACCTTGGTCAACCGATCCACTACTACCCAGATAGAATCATATCCCAATCGGGTCCTTGGTAATCCGGTGATAAAACCCATGCCAAGCTTATCCCACTCCCATTCGGGTATCGACATAGGCTGCAGTAGTCCTGCTGGCTTCTGTTGTTCTGCCTTCACTCTCTGACATACACATCACATATGGCTACATACTCGGCAATATCCTTCTTCATACCGGTCCACCAGAAACGCTCCTTCAAATCCAAATACATCTTAGTGTTTCCGGGGTGTATCGAGTATGGTGAGTCATGAGCTTCCTGTAGTTTCAACTTCCTGATCTCTGCATTATTGAGCACATAAATGCGGTCCTCAAACCACAAGGTGTCGTGCTCATCCTCACGAAAACCTTTGGCCTTTCCTTTGCTCATTCCCTCCTTTATCTCGGCAATTTCCTTGTCATCCTTCTGAGCCTCCCGAATCTTTCCCAATAATGTAGACTGAACTTCCTTCGATGCAACAAAACCTCTAGGAACAATCTCCAAACGAAGTTCCCTGTGATCCTCGGCTAACTCCTTTGGCATCCCTCCCATTAAGAGAGTATTGAAATAAATTTTCTGGCTCAAAGCGTCTGATACGACATTGGCCTTTCCTGGATGATAATGCAGCTTCATGTCATAATCCTTTAGAAGCTCCAACCATCTCCTTTGCCAGAGGTTCATCTCCTTCTGGGTGAATATGTACTTCAAACTCTTATGATCCGTGTACACATCACAACGGTTTCCAATAAGAAAGTGTCTACAGGTTTTGAGCGCATGCACTACTGCTGCTAACTCCAAGTCATGCGTGGCATAATTCAACTCATGCGGTCGAAGCTGTCGTGACGCATATGAAACAACTCTTCCATCTTGCATAAGTACTCCTCCAAGTCCTAAGCGAGATGCGTCGCAATACACTTGGAAATCCTTGCGTATATCCGGCAAAATTAGCACTGCGGCTGTAGTCAGACGTTTCTTCAACTCCTGAAAACTGGCCTCACATTCTTCTATCCATTTGAACCCGGTGTCCTTCTTCAGCAACTCCGTCATGGGCTTTGTGATTTTAGAGAAATTCTCAATAAATCTCCGGTAATATCCTGCTAGTCCAAGAAAACCGCGGATCTCTCCAACTGAGGTGGGTGATAACCAAGACTTAACTTTGGTGGGGTCTACTGCTATACCTTTTCCTGATATAACATGTCCAAGGAATCCAACTTCCTTCAACCAAAACTCACATTTGCTGAACTTGGCATACAACTAATGCTCCCTGAGCTTCTCGAGAACTAAACACAAATGCTCCTTGTGTTCCTCTTCATTCTTTGAGTATACCAAGATATCATCAATGAACACCACAACAAATTTATCCAAGAACTCCATGAACACCTTGTTCATCATACTCATGAAATAGGCAGGGGCATTAGTCAATCCGAATGACATAACCGTATACTCATATAACCCATACCTCGTGGTAAAAGCTGTTTTAGGTATATCTTTCTCTCGAATCTTCAACTGGTGGTATCCTGATCACAGATCAATCTTCAAAAACACTTTAGCTCCTTGCAGCTGGTCAAACAGATCATTGATCATTGGCAGCGGGTACTTGTTCTTGATCGTCACTTCATTCAGCGCACGATAATCTACAACCATTCTCAATGATCCATCCTTCTTCTCAACCAAGAGTACTGGGGCTCCCCATGGTGATGAACTTCGTCGAATGTAACCTTTCTCCAATCACTCCTTAATCTGTTTCTTGATCTCCTCCAGATTATTCGCAGGCATCCGGTATGGTCTCTTCGATATAGGCCCGGTGGCTGGCAACAACTCTATTAAAAACTCGATGTCTCGATCTGGCGGCATGCCTGATAACTCCTCTGGAAATACATCTGGGTAATCCTTTACAACAGGCACTTCCTCCTGAACAACTCCTGAGAGGGAATTTACTTGGGTTCTCCTTGGCGCATGCCTGGATACATACTTGATCCTTTTTCCCTCTGGGGTGGTAAGCAAAATCGACTTACTGGCGCAATCGATGTTTCCCCCTTACATCGATAGCCAATCCATGCCTAGTATCACATCCAATCCTTGTGACTCCAGAATTATCAAGTCGGATGGGAAAACATGACTACCTATGATTAATGGCATCTGAAAACATCCACTGCTTGCCATATACTCAGCTCCGGGTGAGGTTACTAACATAGGTGTCCTAAGAACTTTAGTGGGCAACTTATACTTATCCACAAATCCCCTTGATATGTATGAATGAGATGCACCAGTATCAAAAAGAACGATTGCAGTAAGTGACTTAACCAAAAACTTAGCGATAACTGCATCTGGCTGCTCTTCAACCTCCTTCACGTTCACGTGGTTCACTTGTCCTTTGTTAAATGGATTGGGCTTCTTCCCAGAGCTCCCATTACCATTTCCGTTCTTCGCTTCAGGGCACTCGGTGGCATAGTGTCCAGTCTTCCCGCACTTGAAACAAGTAATGTGACTTAGGTCCCTCTTGGCGGGTGTGGCTGGATTGGAGCGGTTCTGATTGCTACTTGCTCCATTCCCATTCTTTGGGCCATTATGATTATGAGAACTTCCTCCATTGTGAGTGTGGCCTCCATGGTTATGGGTAAGTCCTCCCGAGTTCGGGGTAAAACGAGGCTTCTGCTGAGCTCCTGAATTATACTTCCCTTGTCCATACTTCCTCTTGCGGCTCTCTATCTGCTGCTGCTTCCCTTCCATCATGAGAGCTTTATCTACCAACTCCTGGTAGTTGTTAAATGTTGCCACCATTAACTGCATACTTATCTCATCATTCAGTCCTTCCATAAACTTCTCCTACTTCGCGGCATCTGTGGCCACATCATCTGGGGCATAGCGGGATAACTTGCTAAACTCATCCACGTACTGCCCCACAGTACGGTTCCCCTGGCGTAAGTTGCGAAACTCACGCTTCTTCATGCTCATAGCTCCAGTTGAGACGTGGGCGGTGCGGAATGCTTGCCGAAACTGCTCCCAAGTGACACTGGCTATAGGGAAAGTGGTTGTGTAATTCTCCCACCATGAGGCTGCTGGTCCATCCAATTGGTGTGCGGCAAAACGCACCTTCTCAGCATCTGTGCAACCTGCGGTGGTCAACTCCCTTCCAATCCTGCGCAGCCAGTCATCAGCAACTATTGGCTCGGTGCTACTGGAAAACACCGGCGGCTGCAACCTCAGAAAACGGGCTAAGTTGTCAACTGGAGGTGGTGGCGGTGGGTTGTTGTTGTTGTTGTTGTTGCCTTGGTTCTGAACTAACAACTGCATCAAGGCATTCTGCTGCTGGATCAACTGAGTGAGCTCCGGTGCAAAGACAAATCCGGTATCATGTCTCGGAGGCATCTGATGGGTTTAGAGGGAAGAGATTAGAATAGAATGGGGTCTAATGCGAAAACACTACCCATATGCACATGAGACAAACACAATCATATCATATCACTCAATCAATCAAGCAAGGGCATACAATCGATCTAACTATGTACATGGGGGAAAATTCTACTTGATCATATGGTGGTCTACTAGAAATTTTGATCGGTGGAAGACTCCATGATATCTGCTCTAGCTTCGTCTTCATAGTCATCATCACTACTGTCGGGGTCGGAGTCAGTGTTGTCGATAATGATGTAGTCTTCAGAATGAATGTCTTTGGATTGATCGTCATCTCCTCCTGGCGCGGGATCTCCCATGAATACTCCGATCTTCTTTATCAGGTCGTCATTCTTCTCCAATAGTATTGCGATTTCCTCCTCGTATCCGTCGCGCGTAGACTTGAGTTCCTCTTCTAGCTCCATGTTCCTGGTCATTGCCTTCTTCAAATCTGTCATACCAGCGCACATCTGGTTCTCCTGGCATCAAATGTGCTGATTTAACTCCTGAATGAATGCTGCAATGGACCTGTCCTTCCTGGTGCTGATCATCTCCCATTGCTCATTTCGGCACCCACATATCTGGTAGATAGTGTCCTTCTGCTCCTGTTTGTAGACTTCTCCAATACATCCCATAGCAATGTGGGCTGCCATACTTTTGCCTAGACTCCAGGTTGGTGCATCAAAGGAAAACTCTATGGGCTCAGTGACTGGCGTAAACGTCCTTCCTAGAACTTGAACTCGAATCATCCAGCGCTCCTCTTCTGGTAAAGTGGCGGTGTAGGTCCCGGTGAAGCTTGGTATTCCGATGTTCAGGTACCTAGTGACTTCCTTCAAGTGTTGTCCAAAAGGTGTGTCTTCATCTGGTTGTGCAAACTTGTTCCTCGAGTCCGCCATCCTAAATATTAGAGAATGGAGAGGAGTCAGAAATGAGTAGAGAAGAGTGACCTATGGTTTTTCTTAGTGGTCGTGTCCTACATTCAGCGTGTGCTCTGATACCAACTTGTAGCGACCCGACCTCAGATGGTCAAGTCTCTGTGTGAAAGTGCAACTATCCCTCGGTGGTTTTGGTAATTCCTAACAACAAATAGCTCATTGAGCTAATGCTACTCCAAGATAATTATTCAGGAAAGCTCAATGTTTGGCATGGCATGGATTAGAAAGTGGACCCCTCAAAATGCTAAGGACAAAGGATTGGCTCAAGCTCAAAGCACAAGACTCTACATTTTCTATTTTAGTGATCCAAGATCACATTGAGTCTATAGGAAAAGCCAATACTATTAAGAAGGGATGAGGTGTTGCTTAATGAGGATCTTGCTCAAAATGATGAGTGATATGCTCCAAAACCCTTCACTACTTTCTCATATCCACATATGTCCTAAACCAAAAAGTCCAACTCGGCCCCACCGATTCTGTCCATCCGGAGCCACCGAGTTCAGTTGACATAGCCACTGCCAGAAACCCTAATCAATTCGGTATCACCGATAGGGATCTCGGTCTCACCGAGATGGGATTGCAAACTCTCTGTTTCCCTTCGTAACGTTTCGGTCAAACCGAGATGAGCGATCGGTCCCACCGAGATTGCAATGCAAACTCTCTGTTTCCCCTTCGTAACGTTTTGGTCCAACCGAGATGAGCGAATCGGTCTCACCGAGTTTGTGTAATCGGTCTCACCGAGATTACGTTATGCCCTAACCCTAATGACATCGGTCCCACCGAGTTGACATGTCGGTCCCACCGAGAATCCTAATGTTCACATTTTGAACTAAATCGGTCTGACCGAGTTCTCTGAATCGGTCCCACCGAGTTTGGTGATTTGTGTGTAACGGTTAGATTTTGCGTGGAGGCTATATATACCCCTCCACCCACTCTTCATTCGTGGAGAGAGCCATCAGAACATGCCTACACTTCCAATACATATTTTCTGAGAGAGAACCACCTACACTTGTGCTGAGGTCAAGATATTCCATTCCAACCACATAAATCTTGATCTCTAGCCTTCCCCAAGTTGCTTTCCACTCAAATCTTCTTTCCACCAAATCCAATCCTATGAGAGAGAGTTGAGTGTTGGGGAGACTATCATTTGAAGCACAAGAGCAAGGAGTTCATCATCAACACACCATTCGTTACTTCTTGGAGAGTGGTGTCTCCTAGATTGGCTAGGTGTCACTTGGGAGCCTCCGACAAGATTGTGGAGTTGAACCAAGGAGTTTGTAAGGGCAAGGAGATCGCCTACTTCGTGAAGATCTACCCTAGTGAGGCAAGTCCTTCGTGGGCGACGGCCATGGTGGGATAGACAAGGTTGCTTCTTCGTGGACCCTTCGTGGGTGGAGCCCTCCGTGGACTCGTGCAACCGTTACCCTTCGTGGGTTGAAGTCTCCATCAACGTGGATGTACGATAGCACCACCTATCGGAACCACGGATAAAAAATCTCCGTGTCAACATTGCGTTTGCTCCCTCAATCTCATCCCTTTACCTTCATGTGCAATTGTTTTACATTCCGCTTCTATACTCTTAGAATTGCATGTGTAGGTTTATTGCTTGACTTGTGATAAGTTGCTAAAATCTGCCAAGAACTAAAATTGGGAAAAGGCTAGATTTTTATTTGGTCAAGTAGTCTAATCACCCCCCCCTCTAGACATACTTTCGATCCTAGAAGTGGTATCAGAGCTTTGGTCTCCATTTGCTTTGATTTCCATAGCTTTTGGTGGTCATAGCCTTGGTTTCACAACCTAGGAGAGTATGGCGTCTAGCGAGGGAAATTACCACCATAGAGGTCCTTACTTTGATGGCACTAATTTTGCTAGTTGGAAGCATAAGATGAAAATGCATATTCTTGGACATAACCCCGCCGTTTGGGATATTGTGTGTATTGGCTTGCAAGGTGAATTCTTTGATGGGAGAGAACCGAACCGTGAAGCTACCGCGGAAGAGTTGAAGATGCTACAATACAATGCTCAAGCTTGTGATATTCTCTTCAACGGATTATGCCCCGAAGAATTCAACAAAATCAGCCGTCTTGAGAATGCAAAGGAAATTTGGGATACTTTGAGTGATATGCATGAAGGTACCGACTCCGTCAAGGAATCCAAATTGGATGTGCTTCAAAGTCAACTTGACAAGTTCAAAATGAAGGACAGTGAAGGTATCGCTGAAATGTACTCTAGGCTTGCTCTCATCACAAATGAGATTGCCGGCTTAGGAAGTGAAGAGATGACCGAAAAATTCATCATCAAGAAGATCCTAAGAGCCTTGGATGGAAAATATGATACCGTGTGCACATTGATCCAAATGATGCCCAATTACAAAGATCTCAAGCCAACGGAAGTCATTGGAAGAATTGTTGCTCATGAGATGTCTCTCAAGGATAAGGAAGAGCTTCACAACAAGTCAAGTAGTGCTTACAAAGCCTCATGTGATATTCCCACATCTTCAAGTGGGAAACAAAACTTCAATGAAGAATTGAGCCTAATGGTAAAGAACTTCAACAAGTTTTACAAGAGTAGAAGCAAAGAAAGAAGTTCCAAGTCAAGGTCCTACAATGACAAAATATCTTCTAGTCGTGAGCGAAATTGCTACAATTGTGGAAGACCCGGACACTACTCGAATGAGTGTACGACCCCCTACAAAAGACAAGAAGATTCCCCAAAAGAAGAAGTAGAAGAGAAGAATCACCACCAAGAGAAAGGAGGAGTAGAGATGATCGTTATGAACAAAGACCCTCTCGGAGAAGCAAGGATTCGGAAAGAAAGGAAAAGTCATCAAGGAGCTACACAAAGAGAAGACATCAAGCTCATGTGCTGAGTGGGTATCCGGCTCCGACTCCGACAATCACTCCGAAAGAAGTTATCACTCCGACTCCGAATATACTCAAGATGAAGGTGTTGCCGGTCTAGCACTTGTGTCAACCAACTCCTATGACATATTTGACTCACCAAATGAAGGAAGTGGAAGATGCTTCATGGTCAAAGGTCCAAAGGTAACACATCCCGAGTATGTTGATTTCAATAGTGATGAAGATGATTTGCTAGGTAATGATGATTTACTTGTTGACAACTCTAGTGATGAAAACTATGATGAAACGTCAATTAATCATGCTAATCAAGATAAAACAAATGATGATGATAAGAAGGAGATTGAGCGTCTAACCAAAGAACTAAACACTCTTAAGTTAGCTCATGAAACTACCTTGGAAAATCATCGAAAACTTTTAAAGACTCATGATAAGCTACGCTTTGAAAAGCTCAACCTTGAGCAAGAGCATGAGTTTTTAAAGGCAATCAATGATGATCTTCGCAAGAAAAGTTCTTCTTACATTGCCAAGCGTTTACTCTTGTCTACTTACATGCCACAAGTTAAATCTAGCAACAAGAACAAGAAAGACTCTTCATCTAGTGGTAACAACAATCATGCTAAATCCAATGTTGATGCTTCTAGTAGTTCTCTTGATTCCACTAATGATTCTCTTAGCCAAGTTACACTTGAGCAAGAAAATAGCTTATTGAAGGGAATCATAGAGAAAGGTGTTTACAAGAATCTTGCCGGAAGTAAGCAGTTTGAGGAAATTGTGCGCAAGCAAGGAAGACACCAGAAGAATCAAGTTGTTGGTTTTGAACGAAAGTTCAATGCCAATGGAATTGAGTGGGACGAAGATCAATACCCCAAGACAAAGTTTGTTCCTCAACAAGGGAAGTATGATCCTACTTCTTTCAAAGGGACACAAGCTCAAGATGATCTTCCACCACAAGACCACAAGCAAAAAGGCAAGGATAAGCTTCAAGAGGAAATTGATGCATTTGAAGAAGCGCCTAGGGCCTTGGTCAAGTGGGTTCCCAAGACTACATCAAGTTCCACTTCATCAAGTACAACTACGACTCCAAGGATTCCCATCAAGATGGTGTGGATCCAGAAGAAGAAGAACTAGAGAGTTCTTGAGGCTGACTCCGCCAACTTACTTCACTCCTATCATTTTGGCAAGGACAAGTGAAAACAACTTCCATATCTTGCACTAGTTCAAGGAGTCACAAACCCTCTTGTTGGTAAGACAAGGGACAAGGTATTGAAAGTGCAACTCACTCCAAAGGATTGCTCCAAATGATCTACATTAACATTGAGCATCTACATCTTCAACACCTACATGAAGTCATCATCAACAAAACACAAGGTTAGTTCATTCCCTTTAGGGGGAATATCACATCTAGGGGGAGCTTTACTCAAATCAATGAGCTAAAGCAACTCTAATGGTGTGAACACAACAATGCTTTATGTAAAAGTGGTAACCCCACTTGTGCTTAAACAATGAGTATGACCTATGATCAAATGTTCTCATTTGACTCCTAAGTCAATATACTCATATATAGATGACCTAGTCATCGCCAATTTCTTGATAGATGCTAGAATGTTTGTGTATGCTTTGACACATATTTCATTTGCCATTTTATTGTGTGAGCATGTTGGATGCATATTTTACTCATTCGAGGACATCCATTTGTTGCTATGATTGTTTGGCTCTTTCTCTTTTGCCAAATGCATGGACAAGAATGCCTAAGAACACCCTCTAGCTATCTATGCTTTTCTCGTCTCAAACTCTATTCATGCTACATCACAAAGTTTGATCAAGTCAGATTCGAACCACTCTGTGCGAGGAGCACTCGGAGATCCCGATTCGTCATAGACTTAAACCTCCAAAACCTCTTTGTGCATCTCGGTCTGACCGATTCATCCTTTTCGGTCCTACTGAGTCACTAAGTTGATCTAGGGTTTTCAATCTCGGCGCAACCGATTAGAACTTTTCGGTCACACCGAGTTGCAGTAACTGCTTGCAATTTTGCATCTCGGTGCCACCGAGTCGTTCCACTCGGTCACACCGACAGGGTAAGGTTATATATACCGCAGGGTCAAAATTTGGAAATTTCTCCAAACCCCTTCGCCCGCGCGTAACCTACTCTGCCTCCTCTGGTCTTCGGATCGTCCTCTCGTCGCCAGCGACCTCCCGCCGCTGGTCTCCGCCGCCGTCAATGGAAATCTTCTCCGCCGTTGCCGCCATAGCAAGTTCGTCCTTGCACTAGGGTACGGACTTGATCATTGTGCTAATCTTTAACTCTGATTCCTAGCACATTGCTCTGCCATGTTTCTTGCCATAATTGAAATCATCCTGTCCAGCGAAAAAGTCCCGTAGATTAGTTTTGATTTGAAAATTTAGGGTTAGGTCTCCGCCAAATTCATATCGGACCGACCGAGTTGTAGAAATCGGTCTCACCGATTTTGGCTTAGGCCAGAGCACACGCATTTTTGGTCCTACCGAAAATTGCAAATCGGTGTGACCGAGTTCGATTCTCTGTGAAACCCTAGCAGTCTCGGTACCACCGAACTGTGACTCAGTCTTACCAAGTTCACTAGTTCAGGTTCCAAAAGCTGCTTCGGTATCACCGAGTTTACAAATCGGTAGATCCGAAATGCTTTCTGTGAAGAATTAAAACTAAGTTTTTAAGTCATTTGTTTTGCAAAAACTCCTGTACTTTGTGATGCTCATCTACTCTACCTCATCTATAACCTATTCACAGGGGTCTGCTGACAGTTTGCTTGCAAGATGTCTGACCAAAGTGACAACCAGAACAAGTCAGAGGAACAGGTTCAGTTAAGTGAGGGCACTAGTCCCTCTAGCAGCTATGATGATGGCAGCAGGAGCACTCCAATCAACTTGCCAAAGGCTGCTACCAGAACAAGGAAGAAGAGAAATTCTGATTCAGAGGATGAAGACTATGTGGCTGTTGAAGATGAAGCCACTTCCAAGAAGAAAGTGCTGAAGAAAGAATATGGCACAACTGCTGCAACAAAGCCTGGTCTGAAAACTAAAATGCCAGCAAGAAGACAGCCCATGTCTAAGCCAAGGAAAGTTGCCACAGGTGAAACTATGAAGTTCACCATTGAGTCTGAAGAAGAGGCAGTTGGAGAAGATAAGAAGAAGAAGAAGAGGGCCAGAACCACTACTGCCAGAGTTCTTGGCAAGCCCTCAATGAGGAAAGATTCTGAAGAAGAGGAAGAAGAAGAGGATGCAGCACCAGCACCCAAAGCTCAAAAGCTCATGGGAGATGCAATCAGATCTGGGGCTGCTCCATCTAAGCCCAAAACTGGTCCTAAGACTGCTGCTCCAGCTCCAAAGCCAAAACCCAAGAGGAGCACCAGGAACATCCCTGCTGAGGAGAAGAACAAGGCCCCAGTGCCTCAGGCTGCTGAAGAAGAAGAAGATGATTCTGTTATTTTGAGGAAGCTGAAGCCAAAGATCCCTGATCACAATGATGCACACCCAGTTGCAGAGAACATGAAAATCAGGAAGGATTCAGGATTGAGGCTATGGAGAGAGTCTAATCCATATGCCACCAGGAGAAGGACTGCTGTGGAATACAGATTCCACACTAAGGAACAACAGGACTTCTATGAGACTGTTTTACTTGACAAGAAGCCCATAGTGTGTGACATGAGATGGGTTGATTGGAAATTCATCAAGGAGAATGAGGATCACTTCCCTGGTGTATATGACAGCTTCAAGGCACGTGGAGTTGATGAGTTTGTGGCTCATAAGTTCACCAAGTGGAATGATGAGCTCATTATGCAATTCTACTCCACTGCACACTTCTATCCAGATGGAAGGATTGTGTAAATGTCTGAGGGTACTAGGTACCAGTCTACTGTTGAAGAATGGGCAAAACTCATAAATGCTCCTGAGGAACATGAGGATGACTTGGATGTCTATGCCAAGAAGAAGAAAGACCACAACTCTATGGCAAATATGTACAAAGAGATCCCTGATGATGCTTTGGACACACATAAGTTTGGATCTGTACACTAATTGTTGTCTGGTCTGCCTACAATCAATTGGATTCTGAGGCACACACTTCTTCCCAAGTCAGGTGATCACAAGATGATCAGAGGACATGCTATCAACTTGCTGCACATATTTGATGTCCCACAGAAGTTCAAGGTTATGAGCCTGATTGTGGAAACAATCAAGAGGACTGCAGCTGTCAGAAGAGAAGTTGTGGATATGCCCCACACATCCAGGAGCTCATTAAGTCAAAGATGGGCAAGGGAAAGTACATCTTGGACAAAGAGCATCTTCCCATCTATCCTAAATTTGAGGACAACACCATAGTCATGACTGAGAATGAACCATCATCTGTGCAAGCACAAGAGAAGAAAGCTAAAGCTAAAGTTGAGAAGGCTGCAAAGATTCCAACTATGGAAGAGGCATCTCAGGTCTTCTTGAAGAGCAAGCAAGACCAGCTTGGATATCTGATCCAATCCACTCTGAGGATTGAGCAGGGCTTGGCCACCCTGACCAAGAACCAGGAGAGCTTGGAAAGGATTGTTGAGACAAAATTCTATGACCTTGATGTCAAGATCACAGAGATCCAAACTGCAGTTGAGCAACTTCAGGAGGAAGCAGAGGAGAAGAAGGGCAAGTCTACCACAGATGCATTTTCTAGAGTGCCCAGAGGACAGAGATCTGCTGCAGTGCCAATGACAGACACTAGAGCTACAGCATCAGCACCAGCAGCTACAGCTCCAGTCCCAACTCCAGCAGCTACTCCACCAGCTCCAGCCACTTCATCAGAAGCTTTCGTCCTTGGCGTTCTCTCAACACCACCTCCCGAAGAACAAGCCTGAGAGTCGTTTAGCACTATGCATTTTCAAACTTTTTGGTAACTTGTTGCCAAAGGGGGAGAAAAATGTATAGATCATAGGCTTCGAGAGAGAGAGTGTTGGTTTTATCTCTCTTTGCACTCTTTTTGGTTGGTTTGAAACTTTTTTGCGTGCTTGTGTGATACTACTTTATGTCCTTGTGAGATACTTATTTGGTCAAGTGTTTGATCATATGCTACCCTTAATGCTTGTTGGTTAATGCTATCCTTCATATCATATTATGATCATTCACTTTGCTTGGTGATGAGTGCATGCTTTTAATCTCTATCATTTTGAGGGCTCCACCAAGATGTATGTGACATGGAAGAGTAACCCATGATCCTAATCGATTGTGCATTTGCATTCAAAAGCAAATCTTAAATAATGCACAAATTTAGGGGGAGCTCTTGCTTATCACATACTTCTCAAAGCGACAATGTTTTTTTAATCTTATTTATCATTTGTCAAAGCTTTGATCTATATGTTGTCATCAATTACCAAAAAGGGGGAGATTGAAAGTGCAACTATCCCTGGGTGGTTTTGGTAATTCCTAACAACATATAGCTCATTGAGCTAATGCTACTCCAAGATAAATATTTCAGGAAAGCTCAATGTTTGGCATGGCATGGATTAGAAAGTGGACCCCTCAAAATGCTAAGGACAAAAGATTGGCTCAAGCTCAAAGCACAAGACTCTACATTTTCTATTTTAGTGATCCAAGATCACATTGAGTCTATAGGAAAAGCCAATACTATTAAGAAGGGATGAGGTGTTGCTTAATGAGGATCTTGCTCAAAATGCTGAGTGATATGCTCCAAAACCCTCCACTACTTTCTCATATCCACATATGTCCTAAACCAAGAAGTCCAACTCGGCCCCACCAATTCTGTCCATCCGGAGCCACCGAGTTCAGTTGACATAGCCACTGCCAGAAACCCTAATCAATTCGGTCTCACCGATAGGGATCTCGGTCTCACCGAGATGGGATTGCAAACTCTCTGTTTCCCTTCGTAATGTTTCGGTCAAACCGAGATGGGCGATCGGTCCCACCAAGATTGCAATGCAAACTCTCTGTTTCCCCTTCGTAACATTTCGGTCCAACCGAGATGAGCGAATCGGTCCCACCGAGTTTGCCTGACCAACACTGTGTTTGGCTATTACCAAAATCGGTCTCACCGAGTTTGTGTAATAGGTCTCACCGAGATTACGTTATAACCCTAATGACATCGGTCCCACCGAGTTGACATGTTGGTCCAACCGAGAATCCTAACGTTCACATTTTGAACTAAATCGGTCCGACCGAGTTCTCTGAATCGGTCCCACCGAGTTTGGTGATTTGCGTGTAACGGTTAGATTTTGTGTGGAGGCTATATATACCCCTCCACCCACTCTTCATTCGTGGAGAGAGCCATCAGAACATGCCTACACTTCCAATACATATTTTCTGAGAGAGAACCACCTACACTTGTGTTGAGGTCAAGATATTCTATTCCAACCACATAAATCTTGATCTCTAGCCTTCCCCAAGTTGCTTTCCACTCAAATCTTCTTTCCACCAAATCCAATCCTATGAGAGAGAGTTGAGTGTTGGGGAGACTATCATTTGAAGCACAAGAGCAAGGAGTTCATCATCAACACACCATTTGTTACTTCTTGGAGAGTGGTGTCTCCTAGATTGGCTAGGTGTCACTTGGGAGCCTCCGACAAGATTGTGGAGTTGAACCAAGGAGTTTGTGAGGGCAAGGAGATCGCCTACTTCGTGAAGATCTACCCTAGTGAGGCAAGTCCTTCATGGGCGACGACCATGGTGGGATAGACAAGGTTGCTTCTTCGTGGGTGGAGCCCTCTGTGGACTCGCGCAACCGTTACCCTTCGTGGGTTGAAGTCTCCATCAATGTGGATGTACGATAGCACCACCTATCGGAACCACGGATAAAAAATCTCCATGTCAACATTGCATTTGCTCCCTCAATCTCATCCCTTTACCTTCATGTGCAATTGTTTTACATTCCGCTGCTATACTCTTAGAATTGCATGTGTAGGTTGATTGCTTGGCTTGTGATAAGTTGCTAAAATCTGCCAAGAACTAAAATTGGGAAAAGGCTAGATTTTTATTTGGTCAAGTAGTCTAATCACCCCCCTCTAGACATACTTTCGATCCTACACTGTGCTTCAGTGTCATCCCTGGATCGGTAATGCTGACACACACAGTACTCGAAGGATTTATAACCGAGGAGCAATCACACACTTATTACATCGAATGTCTCCAAAAGAGAACTTATTACAATAAATATGGCTTAAGGCCATCTAAATAAGATAACAGCGGAAGGCTTGGAAGATAAAGTGAGTCCATCAACTCCAACGGCATAGCTAAGTGCACGACAACGACCTAGCGAACCTTACTTGTCGTCTGAAAAGTCTGCAACATGATACGTTGCAGCCCGAAAACGGGTGAGCACATGGAATATGCTGGCAATGTAACACAGTAGAGTAATGAACAGATAAATGCTATCACTATATGCATATATGGCTGGTGGATGCTCTATGGTTAATATGCTTTTGCGAAAAGCCAATTTTTCCCTACAACAAAGGAATATATTTTGTTTAACTATCATGGTAGTTGAAACATCATTGAGAAGGTTCCTCCAACTCAATCCCAATTAAAAGTAATTATCAACCCAACAAGTTAATTTAGAGTGATGAGATCCATATGATAATCCAAAATCCAGATACTCAAGATGTCCATAACCGGGGACACGGCTAACCATGATTAGTTTGTACACTCTGTAGAGGTTTGCGCACTTTTCCCCACAAGACTCGATCTCCTCCGTTGGATTTCTCGCACTACATGGTGTTTGAGAAACGGATGACCGAGACACAGTCTTTCAGAAACATTAACTCTAACCCCGGGTGGACAGTTACACCTACTTTCCCTCTAGATCAGCTAGCCCACCACTAGAAGAGGTCATGCAACATACTCAACTATGCTAGAGCCCATAATAGCTTGTGGCTGCACATGGAAGTTGCTAGCATGAATAATCTTATGATCCCTTTGACCCTGGGTGGCGGACCGTAGGATGATCACACGGGTACTCCGGGATATCCTAGGACAACACTGGATTCTCCAGGTGCCCACAAGCAATCCACCCAGATGTGTATTAAAGTTGCCACCTTAAGTTGAACCATTAATTAACAATCTCACATTTGTCATGGATCTCTCAACCCAAACCACGTCTACGAGCATAGCATAGCAAATAAGCATACGTAGAAGTAACTCCCAAGGGTTTGATAATAAACAGGGCAATAGGTTCTACCTCATCATCTATTTCCCAATACCCACAAGTTAAACACATCCTAATCATGCAATGTTTGAGGATTGGAACTAATGCATAAAAAGTGGGTATGAAAAGAGTATGATCAATGTGTTACTTGCCTTGCTGACGATCCGCAAAACCTAATGACTCGTAGTAGCACGCTTCGCACTCCGGGAATTCTATCGCAAACAAACAATAGCATACATAAGCAATCAAGCAAAGATGCACGGATAACTCCCAAATAATAAGATCTAACCAGAAAGTTCAACTGAAGAATCCGGTTTGCAAAAAGAATCAAATCAAACGGAGCAACGAAACTCAAACCACAAAAGAAAGAAAATACGATTACTAATCTGGACTAATGTCAAATTTTACTATATCAAAATCTTGTTCAAGTTGGTTAAACAAAAAGAGGGTTTCGAGACGAAGATCTAGGCGCTTGAATCGCCTGATTCCGTTAAATGAGCAAAAAGATAAACTAAAACAAAAATCAGGGCAGAAATCGCGATCGAAAATAATCGCGGAAAAACCCTGGAAAAAGAAAAACTAACAAATAGGCTAATGAACGAACGTTCGCTGTCTGCGGCTAACGGGCGAACACCATTCATTAAAACGAACATACGGAGGAATGTCCGCTGTTTAGACGAACCAAAAAAACCGAAACAAAACCGATTCTAAAAAAACGAGATCTAGGTTTATGGAAAATCGATCGGTTTAAAAAAACGGTGGCTACCTCGTGGGACGGCGGCGGCGGCGTACTCCGGCGGCGGCGGGTCGGGGCGGCGGCGTCCGGCGGCGGCGGCGTACTCCGGCGGCTAGGGTTTCGGGGGTGGGGGCTGGCGGCTCGGGCCTTCAGCCTTTTAAAGGGCCGGTTCGGTGTCCCAGGCGGACACGGCCCGGTAAAGCGGTAACGGACTCCAAAAATCCCGAAATAAATTTTCCCCGTCCTCTAAATATATGCCGGACAAGGTGAACATTTATTTGGGTCTCTAATGCAATTTTGAAAAATGTGAATTTTTCCTAATTCGAATAAAATTGAAATAAAATCCAAATAAAATATACTAATTGATTTTAATGTTTTTCCTCCAATATTTCTTTTATTTGGAGAAGTCATATTATCTCCTCTCATATACTTTTAGTATGAAATATTTTTGGAGAGAAAAATTATTAAAACCAAAATGATCCCTGTTTCGATATTTGAGAAAAAAATTCAAATATGAAAACTAGGAAATCCCCAACTCTCTCTGACGGTCCTTGAGTTGCTTAGAATTTCGAGGATCACAAAACGGAATGCAATAGAATATGATATGCATGAATGACCTATGTATAACATTCCAAATTGAAAATTTGGGATGTTACAGCACGCCCAGCGGCGGCCATGGTGGTTGGATGTGTGCCACGACCTCTGTCTCCTACAGGGAAAAGGGATGACCCCCATTGGGCTGGGCCAATGCATAGTAGCGGTTGGGCTAAAGTGAAAGAGAGTCTTTTCTTATTTCTGATTTGTATTTTCTCAGATGTTTTGCATTCCTTTTGGGTACTAAATGAATTTACTAGAATGTATAACTTGTCAAAATAATTATTATGCAATATTCTGCATTGCCTCAAAAAGTTCGAAGATTATTTGAACTCATTTGAATTTGGTTTAAAATAAAAGGATTTATTTTGGGGCTGTTTGGACCAGTTTAAAAATAGTTTAAGGGCATTTTAGTAATTCAAATAATGTTGTATTATTCATGACCATTAGTTAGTGAATTTTTGCAACCCAGCCTACATTATTATTTTATTATTTGAACATTTAATTATTTGACTTGCATTTGAATTTGAATTCGAGTTCGGTTTGGATCAAGGTGAGATTTAGAAAATTAATCGCGATGACATGGCTCCATTCGTATGTGGTTACTGTAGCTTAAGTACCCGGGCGTTACAATTCTCCTCCACTACAAGAAATCTCGTCCCGAGATTTAAGAGGGGAGTAAGGGGGAAGAATAGGTTACGGAATTCTAACGATTCTTCTTGGTCTTGGTTGCTCTTCTTGAAGAGGTCGATCCATAACGTTGATGTCTTCATACCTCGGCTTCAGGTCATCATGACGAAGTCGTCATCCTTTCTTCGGAGTCTTCATTGTACTTATGAAGGACAAGGGGTAACTTCGGAAGAACGGACCTCTGAAAGGTTGACTATCTGGTTGATAACATCGAGGATGGTGGCAGAAAGTAACTCTCGAATGGAAACTTAAGACAATATCGAGAGCAAAGTAAGTAGGTGCAAAATAGAAGTTTCAAGCACATAGGTAATCGTTCGTTGCCTGAAACGAAGTGTGAAAGGGATTCAGAGCAATGGGATAATTCTTGCGTCTGATACCAGAATAGGTCACTAGGCAGGTGGCCTGTGAATTACATATGAAGTCAGGCGCGAGGAATAACTTTGTCAACAGGGTGTACAAGAGAGTCAGGTTTCGATCATGTGGAGCTGTGGGTTATGGGACCACCATGTGGTTTAAAGTAGAAAGGGGGCTGACATCTTGCACGGTCACGATAGCAAGGCATGTCAGAGGGTAGCCTGTCAGTTATGTCGGCAACAACATCGATACAAAGGGCGAGGGACGAAGAGAACCATTTTCCTGCTCGTTGAACAAGGCGGACCAATAGGCAAGGTTCTCGTCCATCGGTGATTACCGAATGTCATAAACAATAGTAACAGGGTTACACTAGACAGGATGGTACACCGAGGTGTTTACATAAGCAGAAGAATATTACTGCTTAGATCATATAGATCACAAGAAAGGTTAAACAAAACAATGGAAAGGAAAATGTGGTCATCAGATTAGACAGAACAATGAAAAGGAAAATGTGTTTAACCACATAATTCAGGGGTATATCCTTCCCACGGACAAGTAGAGCATGATATCCGTGACATGATATAAAGTAGAAAACCCTTTAGGAAAGGGGAGAGAAATTTCATGCCATTACCCATACGACGGTGTTTGGATAATTCATAAAGAAAATGTAGCTTTGTGCTTCAAATGTTCTTATTGAAATTCGGAGTACCATAGACATGCTTCGAGATAGCATTGACATGGTCATCGGGTAAAGATTAGGCTATGGATACACAAAGGATCCATCAGGAACAACTTATAGAATAAGTCTTACAATTTCCTCAGGGAAGAATGGTTAGCCTTGCTAAAACGGAAGAACTATAACAATAGATCCTCCGACCAGGTGTGCTAGGCATGACATCACCTTATTATAACTTTGGGGAATATGTTCCAACCATCATATCTGACCGAGGTTCAGATCTGATTGGTGTCAGGATACCTCAGACTCAGGTTGCCTGAGAAGAAAAGGGTGCGACACAAATTGACAAGATGCCATTGTAAGATTCTCGGGAAATGATCTATGGAATCAAGTTTCGAAACAAGAGTTCATCATTAAACCAAGGAGAGGAAGAGGATGTGGCTGATGGGCTCAACAACAATTTATCGAGATTAACATAAGATGGATCTCCACAATTATGTGAACACGGAGATAACAATTGTCAGATCAAATGATATAATGAGGTATGCTCGAGGAAAACATACCGATTAAACATTGGTTGACAGGTGCGCCCGAAATATGGGCATAGGTAGCCTGATCAATTGTTAGAATGGTGATCCAATAACCGATAGTCTAAGAATGAACTGTCGGCCATTAACTTCAAAGCATTAGGGTTGCTAGAAGTACAGAATCCAAACAGCACCGTTCACTTGTTGGTACCCCGGTTAAAATCAACACGGGAACCAAGAAGGAATGATGATGGTGAGAAGTATCACTATACCAAGAATTCTTAAGAGGCGGAGCAATCCTCACAACATCCTTGACACAATAGACAGTAATACTTCAAGGTAGAACATAATATAAGCTAGATAGCAAGGAAATAAGATACAACACAAAACACGAGCAAGTTTGTGTTGGAGGGAAGACAATAAAGTGTTCGATGATAACACAAATCATCGAGGCAAGGATGGTATTTCTCATCATGAATTCAACTGATATCCTGGAAAAGCTCGGAATAGTGATGACTATCATGACACATTTGTCGAGAGATTTCGAGAAGATGTAATCGATCGACGATGACATCAAGTCAAACAAATGATGAAGCGAAATGTTATTGGAACCACAGATAGGACACAAACTCGAAATCAAGTTTGTTGTTCAAGGAGAAATGATATGACAAGGAAATTTGACGTAAGCTTAGCTCATCGTCGAAAGTTGTGCTCCGAGAATAAGGACTAGGTAGCACAATTAAAATCATCATGATAATGATATAGCCAAATAGGCTAGGAATGACGCGATCGGGTACAAACTCGTAAGTAAGGAACATTACTAAAAGTTGTTGAACCGTAGTGCGTACTCGATTCAGTTATCGGGGTACTCGAGTGACTAATAACTCAGAACCCGAGGGAAATCTAAAATCGGTGAGAAGCAATACTAGAGGAAGACTCATAGGAAGCAACACATTTGTTTGATATTCTCGAGATACCGGAGGGTAATTCTCGAAGGAAGATCAAAATAGACGTTGCAGAGATGTATTGATTTGCAGAAGACAAGTGCTTTAACTTGTCTAAGAAATGGAATCAAGGAGAAAATATGGTCGAAACCACGATTGCAAAGGATCAATCCACAGACACGAGATGATATTATATCAATGGGGTTATAATTATTACAAGGAGGTTCCATGATAGGATCTACATCGTTTCCATGGGCATGAACACATTGTCCAAGGTCGACTCCCACTTCTGCAATGCATAACCTTTCATTCACCTCTCGCGTTCCCAGAGGTTGTAGTGTTGAAAAATTATATGGAGAAACACTAGTAGAGTGTAACCGGTAGAAGTTTTCGGGTTCGCACAAATTAGGGGAAGGCATAGGTTCAACCCGTAGGGGTATCTTAGGCACATATACAACTAACTTCTAGAGCATATAACATCAGCTCAATAGAAGAGCATGGTTTACAATAAGCAGAGGATACAATTTACCGAAGGTAATATGTATCAGGGGAAGAGCGCACGAGATTTTGAATATGAAGGACATTGCCGGATAATAATCCAACAAAGGATTCAGCGGTCCTCAATGGATCTGATGTGAGTATCAGTACACAATCAGAAGAAGGGAAGAATGCAAAGAGGCATCAGATTATAGAAACAGCTGAATAATTCGGCATTCAAGTTGAAGGGAACTAGGTGGACAATCAATTACAACATGATTGGCCAAGATCCAACTCATGTCTAGAATGACGTATGAGTAGGAAGGTCAAATTTCGGGGTTCGACTCATGATTGCGAGCTACGCAACATATTGAATCAACAGGCCCAGGATGACAATGACAAAGGATGTTAATGAATATTGCCGGACATATGGATTTAACCATAATGCAGGCAAACAAGACTTTCGGGAGCACTAGGCTGCAGAGGATCTTTGGGAGATCGAATTGCATTCGAAGAATTTTGTGAGACATATGATCAACTGGGGACGAACGAATCCCCGGTAAGTGTGAGGAATTATTCGTAGGGTTATTCAGGCGGAAAAGAGCTGCAAGGCAGTCGGAAACAGGATTCTCGAAAATCAGAGAATACTTTCGGGTATCTTGTAATAACAAGAGCAACTGGGATCAAAAATATGAACAAGAAATGTAGGATGTTACCCACAAGGATTTATCAGTGGTAGGGGTCGCAATGGCAAAGGGCACAAGGGTCTCGAGAAAACATCAGAGTATCTTAAGAATCTTCTGGTGCACCAAGCAATCATCTGGAGTGAGGGGCTCTCCGGGAGAAAGTATTTACGAGAACCTAGAGTTAGAGTTAACAAAATCATTTAACCTGAATAGAAGAGAGGTCAGATTGCTAGAGTATAGACGAGGAATAAAAGATCCTAATACCACCCAATGGAGACATGGGCCCATGGGCCGCACAGCCATGTTAGTAAAACAGTTTTCATCGACTAGACTCAACTTCGGGCAAGGAGTTTGGAAGGGGGATTCCTACAGGCAGTCGGCTCTGATACCAACCTGTGACGCCCCCCATTCAATCGTACACTAATCATGCACGCAAACGTGTACGATCAAGATCAGGGACTCACGGGAAAATGTCACAACACAACTCTAAAAACATAAATAAGTCATACAAGCATCATAATACAAGCCAGGAGCCTCGAGGACTCGAATACAAGTGCTCGATCATAGACGAGTCAGCGGAAGCAACAATATCTGAGTACAGACATAAGTGAATCAAGTTGCCATAAGATGGCTAGCACAAACTAGGATACAGATCGAAAGAGGCGCAGGCCTCCTACCTGGGATCCTCCTAAACTACTCTTGGTCGTCGGCGGCGGCCTGCACGTAGTAGTAGGCACCCTCGGTGTAGTAGGGGTCATCGTCGACGGTGGCGTTTTGCTCCGGGGCACCAACATCTGGTTGCGACAACCAGGTAAAAAGGAAAGGGGGGAAAGAGGGAGAAAAGCAACCGTGAGTACTCATCCAAAGTACTCGCAGGCAAGGATCTACACTACATATGCATGGGTATCTGTGTAAAGGGGCAATATCGGCGGACTGAAGTGCAGAATGCCAGAATAAGAGGGGGTAGCTAGTCCTGTCGAAGACTACGTTTCTGGCAGCCTCCATCTTGCAGCATGTAGAAGAGAGTAGATGGTAAGTTCACCAAGTAGCATCCTATAGCATAAACCTACCCGGCGATCCTCTCCTCGTCGCCCTGTGTGAGAGCAATCACCGGGTTATATCTGGCACTTGGAATGGTGTATTTTATTAAGTATCCGGTTCTAGTTGTCATAAGGTCAAGGTACAACTCCGGGTCGCCTGTAACCATGGACACGGCTATTCGAATAGATCAACTTCCCTGCAGGGGTGCACCACATTACACGACACGCTTGATCCCTCTGGTCGGGCACACTTTCCTAGGTCATGTCCGGCCTCGGGAGATCAACACGTTGCAACTCCACCTAGGCACAACAGAGAGGTCAGCACGCCGGTCTAAATCCTATGCGCGCAGGGGTCTGGGCCCATCGCCCATTGCACACATGCACGTTGCGTACGCGGCCGGTGAGCAGACCTAGCAACCTCCATTACAAAGGAAGTTGCGTTACGCGGTCCAACCCGGCGCGCACCGCTCAGTCGCTGATGTCACGAAGGCTTCGGCTGATACCGCGACGCCGGTTGCCCATATCTTGTCCCACGTGGCGGTTAGTGCGTATAAGGTCAACGACCCAACTCAGATCAAATACCAAGATCTCGTTAAGCGTGTTATTATGAAGTAACCGCGGACGCCGACCAGGGCCAGGCCCACCTCTCACCTAGGTGGTCTCAACCTGCCCTGTCGCTCCGCCACAAAGTAACAGTCGGGGGCTGTCGGGAACTCAGGCCCACCACTACCTGGATGGAGTCACTTGTCCTTTCAGCCCCCACATCGGAATCACATGCGGGTACTCTACGAGCCGACCCGACTTTAGTCACCACCTGTATAGTATGTATGTATATATGTATATACTCGTGATCACCTCCCGAGTGATCACGGCCTGATAGTATAGCATGGCAGATGGACAAGAATGTAGGGCCACTAATGGAATACTAGCATCCTATACTAAGCATTTAGGATTGCAGGTAAAGGTAACAACAGTAGTGGCAAAGACAGGCTATGCAGTAGAATAGGATTAACTGAAAGCAGTGACATGCTACACTACTCTAATGCAAGTAGTAGAGAGAAGAATAGGCGATATCTGGTGATCAAGGGGGGGGCTTGCCTGGATGCACTGGCAAGAAGGATGGGTCGTCAACACAGTAGTCGTACTGGGTAGCAGCGGCGTCGGTCTCGATGTCTAGCGAGAGAAGAGGGGGAAGAAACAATAAATACAATGCAAATGGATGCATATTGATGCATGGCATGACAAGTCACGGTGCCAGGTGTGCCATAATGCGATAGTAGGTGATACTGGCGAAGGGGGAAAACATCCGGGAAAGTATCCCCAGTGTTTCGCGTTTTCGGACAAATGAACCAGAGGGGGAAAGTTGTGTGTTTGCTATGCTAGGGATGGGTGGCGGATGAACGGGTCGCTTATTCGGATTTGTCTCGTCGTTCTGAGCAACTTTCATGTATAAAACTTTTTCATCCGAGTTGCGGTTGATTTATATTAATTTCCAAAGTTTTAATTCATTTTTAGAATGAGCAGACTTGATTTAATCGAAAAGCATTTATGACGTCATCATGACGTCAGCGGTAATACTCACCGTTGACCAGTCAATCTGATAGCTAGGTCCCGCCGTCATTGACAGAGTTTAACTAATCAGAGTTAATTAGCTTAACTAAAAGATTAGGTTAATTAGATTCATTAGTTTAGTTAACATAATTAATTCACTAATTATTTAATTAATTAATAATTTATTTATTTATTTTAAATTCCTTTTTAATAGTAGGGTCCACATGTCATATAGACTACACCTAACCACTCATTAGCCTAACTGTACTAATTAGCTACTAAACTAAACAGGGCCCGGTCTCATCTAGAGACGCAGCCGGCCACACACACACATGGCCGCACACACACACGACACACACAACACGCAACTCACACACACAGGGCCGCTCGGCCATGGCCAGCGGTAGCAGCGACGCGCGGCGAACATCGGCAGGCAGCGGCGCCGGCGAGCAGCAGTGGCAACACATAGCGGCAGCAGCAGTTAAGAACAGCAGCAGCAGGAGGAATGGGAGCAGCGCAGCCGCAAGCAGCAGGCAGCAGGAGCAGCAGCTACAGGAACAGGGGCACGGCCTAGGCGGACATACACGCGCGAGGGCGCGGCCTGGGGCGGGTGCGGTGCGGCAAAGGGGCGGCCAGGGGGCGCACGGGAGCGGGGCAGGAGCAGCATGTGGAGGGGGGGGCGGCCGACTAGCAGGGCGCGCGGGAGCACAGCCACGGGCGCCCACGGCCACGGCGACCTTTAACTACGGCGGAACGGCGACGGATCGGAGGGGAACGAGGGGAATGGGAGTGGTGCTCACGAGGGGAGGCGGAGGACGCGGTCGCCGTGGCGGAGGAGCTCCGGTGAGGGAGATCTGGCGCGGGGCAGCGACAGCCGTAGGCAAGGAAGACGCGTCGATCCCGTCGGTGAGGTGCCGCCGAGCTCGAGGTGGTGGTCGAAGAAGACGAGGCGGACGACGGCGAGGCTCCAGGCGCGGTCCTAGGCAGCAGGGCTGACAGTGAGCACGTAGACGACGACGGCCATGGTGACGGTCGCGGCGGTCTAATGCGGGGGAGGAAGAGAGCGGCGCGTGGGGGAGGAATGAGGTAGCTAGGGTTCGCAGGGGTGTCGATGGCGTCTTATCCATCGGGGGAATCGCAGGATGGCCGACACGCACGCCCAGCGGCGGCCATGGTGGTTGGATTTGTGCCACGACCTCTGTCTCGTACAAGGAAAAGGGATGACCCCCATTGGGCTGGGCCAATGCATAGTAGCGGTTGGGCTAAAGTGAAAGAGAGTCTTTTCTTATTTCTGATTTGTATTTTCTCAAATGTTTTGCATTCCTTTTGGGTACTAAATTAATTTAGAAGAATGTATAACTTGTCAAAATAATTATTATGTAATATTCTGCATTGCCTCAAAAAGTTTGAAGATTATTTGAACTCATTTGAATTTGGTTTAAAATGAAAGGATTTATTTTGGGGCTGTTTGGACCAGTTTAAAAATAGTTTAAGGGCATTTTAATAATTCAAATAATGTTGGATTATTCATGACCATTAGTTAGTGAATTTTTGCAACCCAGCCTACATTTTTATTTTATTATTTGAAAATTTAATAATTTGACTTGCATTTGAATTTGAATTCGAGTTCGGTTTGGATCAAGGTGAGGTTTAGAAAATTAATCGCGATGACATGGCTCCATTCGTATGTGGTTACTGTAGCTTAACTACCCGGGCGTTACACATAGATAATAAATGGATCTTCAAGAAGAAAACTGACGCTGATGGTAATGTTACTATCTACAAAGCTCGACTTGTCGCAAAATGTTTTCGACAAGTTCAAGGAGTTGACTACGATGGGACTTTATCACCTGTAGCAATGCTTAAGTCTATCCGAACCATGTTAGCAATTGCCGCATTTTATGATTATGAAATCTGGCAAGTGGACATCAAAACTGCATTCCTTAATGGATTTCTTAAAGAAGAATTGTATATGATGCAACCAGAAGGTTTTGTCGATCCTAAAGGTGCTAAAAAAGTGTGCAAGCTCTAGTGATCCGTTTATGGACTGGTGCAAGCATCTCAGAGGTGGAATATATGCTTTGATGAGGTGATCAAAGCATATGGTTTTATACAGACTTTCGGAGAAGCCTGTATTCACAAGAAAGTGAGTGGGAGCTTTGTAGCATTTCTAATATTATATGTGGATGACATATTGCTGATTGGAAATGATATAGAATTTCTGGATAGCATAAAAGGATACTTGAATAAAAGTTTTTCAATGAAAGACCTCGGTGAAGCTGCTTATATATTAGGCATCAGGATCTATAGAGATAGATCAAGACGCTTAATAGGACTTTCACAAAGCACATACCTTGATAAAGTTTTGAAGATGTTCAAAATGGATCAGTCAAAGAAAGGGTTCTTGCCTGTATTACAAGGTGTGAAGTTGAGTCAGACTCAATGCCTGACCACTGTGGAAGATAGAGAGAAAATGGAAGTCATTCCCTATGCCTCAGCCATAGGTTCTATCATGTATGCTATGTTGTGTACCAGACCTGATGTGTGCCTTGCTATAAGTCTGGCAGGGAGGTACCAAAGTAATCTAGGAGTGGATCACTTGACAGCGGTCAAGAACATCCTGAAGTACCTGAAAAGGGACCAAGGATATGTTTCTCGTTTATGGAGGTGACAAAGAGCTCGTCATAAATGGTTACGTCGATGCTAGCTTTGATACTGATCTGGATGACTCTAACTCACAAACCGGATACGTATTTATATTGAATGGTGGAGCTGTCAGTTGGTGTAGTTCCAAACAGAGCTACATGTGAAGCGGAGTACATAGCTGCTTCAGAAGCAGCAAATGAAGGAGTCTGGATGAAGGAGTTCATATCCGATCTAGGTGTAATACCTAGTGCAACGGGTCCAATGAAAATCTTTTGTAACAATAATGGAGCAATTGCCTTAGCGAAGGAATCCTGATTTCACAAAAGAACAAAACACATCAAGAGACACTTCAACTCCATCCTTGATCAAGTCAAGGAGGGAGACATAGATATTTGCAAAATACATACAGATCTGAATTTAGCAGACCCGTTGACTAAGCCTCTTCCACGAGAAAAACATGATCAGCACCAAGACTCCATGGGTGTTAGAATCATTACAATGTAATCTAGATATTGACTCTAGTGCAAGTGGGAGACTGAAGAAAATATGCCCTAGAGGCAATAATAAATTTGTTATTTTATATTTCCTTATTCATGATAAATGTTTATTATTCATGCTAGAATTGTATTGATCGGAAACCCAAATACATGTGCGAATACATAGACAAACACTGTCCCTAGTGAGCCTCTACTTGACTAGCTCATTGATCAAAGATGGTTAAGGTTTCCTAACCATAGACATAAGTTGTCGTTTGATAACGGGATCACATCATTAGGAGAATGATGTGATGGATAAGACCCATCCGTTAGCTTAGCATATTGATCGTTCAGTTTTATTGCTATTGCTTTCTTCATGTCAAATACATATTCCTTCGATTATGTGATTATGCAACTCCCGGACACCGGAGGAATGCCTTGTGTGCTATCAAACGTCACAACATAACTGGGTGATTATAAATATGCTCTACAGGTATCTTCGAAGGTGTTTGTTGGGTTGGCATAGATCGAGATTAGGATTTGTCAGTCCAAGTACCGAAGAGGTATCTCTGGGCCCTCTCGGTAATGCACATCATAAGAAGCCTTGGAAGCAAAGTGACTAATGAGTTAGTTACAAGATGATGTATTACAGAATGAGTAAAGAGACTTGCCGGTAACGAGATTGAACTAGGTATGTGGATACCGATGATCGAATCTCGGGCAAGTAGCATACCAATGACAAAGGGAATAATATATGTTGTCATAACGGTTCGACCGATAAAGATCTTCGTAGAATATGTAGGAGCCAATATAAGCATCCAGGTTCCGCTATTGGTTATTGACCGGAGAGGTATCTCAGTCATGTCTACATAATTCACGAACCCGTAGGGTGCGCACGCTTAACGTTCGATGATGATTTAGTATTATATGAGTTATGTGATTTGGTGACTGAATGTTGTTAGGAGTCCCGGATGAGATCAAGGACATGACGAGGACTCTCGAAATGGTCGAGAGGTAAAGATTGATATATAGGATGATAGTATTCGGACATCGGAAGTGTTCCGGATAGTATCGGGTATTTATTGGAGTATGGGTGGGGGGGGGGGTTATCAGAACCCCCTGGGGAAAGATATGGGCCATATGGGCCATAGGAGGGGAGCACACCAGCCCACAAGGGGTGGCTCCCCCCCAAGGAAGGAGGCCTAATTGGAGAAGGGGAAGAGGGGGTTCGGCCCCCCTTTCCTTCTCTCCTTCCTCTTCCCTTTTCCCCCCTCCGGAAATAAGGAAAGGGGGAGGCCTAATTGAGGAGGACCCCAAGTAGGATTCCTCCTACTTGGGGCGCCCCATGGCTGCCTCTCCTCCCCTCCCACCTATATATACGTGGGGAGGGGGTGCCTAGGACACACAACATCTATTCCTAGCCATGTGCGGCGCCGCCCTCCACAGTTTACACCCACGGTCATGTTCTCGCGGTGCTTAGGCGAAGCCCTGCGCGGATTACTTCACCATCACCGTCACCACGCCGTCGTGTTGACGGGACTCATCTACTTCCTCGACACCTTGCTGGATCAAGAAGGCGAGGGACGTCATCACGCTGAACTTATGCAGAACTCGGAGGTGCCGTATGTTCGGTGCTTGATCGGTCGGAGCTTGAAGAAGTTTGACTAGATCAGCTGCGTTTTCAAACGCTTCCGCTTTCCATCTATGAGGGTATGTAGACATACTGCCCCCCTCTCATTTCTATGCATCTCCTAGATAGATCTTGCGCGAGCATAGGAATTTATTTGAAATTGCATGCTACGTTTCCCAACACATGTATGATGCCTAAATGTACACTATAGTAGGCAGTAGCGATTCATCATTGCATGCACAATTGAATTGCAGGTTAAGGGCCAGTTCTATTCTGCCTTTTCAGAGCTTATTGTCAAAATAAGCCATAAAATATGTAAAGAAGTCATCTTTGAGTTATGGGCTTGGGCTTAACTTATTTTGCTTTGGTGGGGGGTGCTTCGAGTAGTGAAATGACTCTGTTGTCTGCCTATATTACACTCAAAATGCCACTGTTCACACCCGCATCACACCTGACCCTCAAGTAAAAACAAACACGCAAGCAATAATTGCCTTGCCCGCTTGCATCTCCTCTCCCCTTTTCCTCTACCTTGATCCCCTACTTGCAGCGCTAGGGTTCCTCCAGCGAGCCGTCGGCACTGGTCGCATCTGTCCTGGTCCTCGGCGATGCTCTGTCCAGCTAGGCTTCATGGCCGGCGGGTAGGGCCAAATCTCCCCGGCTGCTCCTCCCACTGGCACCGCCCCTCATTCTCATGGTCTCCAGCAGCTGCTCCGCTGTGGTCCGTCCAACACACTACTCCGGCGGTCGCCGCACAACTACGGCCGATGCTCCACTCCGGCAGAAGGCACCTTGTTCCCCCTCCCCTCCTCCCAGGACGTGGCCTTGAGGTGTTGTTGAAGGATGAGCTCATCCAACAAGGTGAGGATCTCCTCTAATTTTTTGCCAAATTTTCATTCTGATCCACTATATAATGAATTGCCATGAGCTACTGCTGCTGCTATATGATGTATTGCTATGAGCTGCTCCTGCTGCTGCTATATGATGAATTCCTACGAGTTGCTACTGCTATATGATGAGTTCCTATAAGCTGCTTCTGCTACTGCTATATGATGAATTGCTATGAGCTGCTCCTACTGCTGCTATATGATGAATTGCTATGAGCTGCTGCTGGTATATGATGAATTGCTAGCTGCTATTGTTGTATGATGAGTTGCTATGAGCTGCTGCTATATGATGCTTTCAGGTGGTGCTGCTATATGATAATAACCAACCATTTGGACCATCGAATTTTGATAAATAATGGTTCTTTATTTAAATTAAGGTCATGTGTTCTTCATTTAAATTAGGCAATGGGATCTCTATGGAAGACATTGACCAAAGTAGATTGTGCCAAGTAGATTGTATCTTTGTATTTGCATTTTGAAAAATATTGATGGTCTGTTTTCCTATCATATTAACTACTGCACTGGGTTCACTTTGTGATGTTTGCAAGTCAAATTAATTTTCATATGGGCAGCAAAATGACAAAATATAATGCAATATAGACTTTTCACTGATCATACCACATATAAGCTGAAAAGGTAGGCAATGAAAAGAACGGGTTGGCTTATTATCTGGAGCTTATATTCAAAGGTGCTTATTTTCTTAGGATAACTCGAAATAACTGTCCATAAGAAACTTGGCAAACAGCACTGACATACAAATAACATGTCACGATGATTGCAATGGAGGCCCAGTTCTTTTGCCAGATTTCCCAGAATATGACCCCTACCCAGATTCTCCCAGAATCTTTAAGCCCCATTTGTTTTACAATCCTATCTAGTTAGAGTCTAATTAGGTAGGATTGTAAAACAAATGGGGGTCAAAGATTCTTGGAGAAGCTAGAGAGGGGCAGATTCTGGGAGAATCCTGCAAAAGAACTAGGCCAGAGTGACCTACCATAGCACACTGTATAGGCTCACCGCTGCCTCCCCTTTTTTGCGATGTTCCATGAAATTGCCACATACATCTTGTACTTTTTCATTGCGTAACACTATCTGCAAGTTGACACAGCTAATTTCAGATATCTCTACATGATAATACATTGCATATCCCTTGCG
This sequence comes from Triticum aestivum, assembly GCF_018294505.1. NCBI lineage: Eukaryota > Viridiplantae > Streptophyta > Magnoliopsida > Poales > Poaceae > Triticum > Triticum aestivum. The sequence goes on from NC_057802.1 coordinate 258,753,998, forward strand.
CATAATTAAAGCACCAATTAACAATTGTGTGCGTAGCATAAACTAGCCATGACTCTGTGTACTGGACTAGCAGGCACTCTGTGGGAGCCTAATGTAGTGCACTGGAATTCCTACATGCCACCTACGATTTTGTGTAATGTACTACCTATGTTCCTAAATATATGTCTTTGTAGAGATTCCAGTATGGACCACATACAGATGTATATAGATGCATTTTCGAGTGTAGATTCACTCATTTTGCTCTATATGTAGTCTATAGTGGAATCTCTAGAAATAATTATATTTAGGAACGGAGGGAATATCATGTATGACACTACATCTCTAATTTAGCACCCAGTAGTGGAAATCATTGTCTGCACACAGGGATTACTGGTCGAAAATCCTAGCAAAGCACGCTGGCAGGCACACAACAATACAAGAGAGAGAGACGCACTTACAAGATCATAGCAATCCCTCAGTCCAGGATCTTGGTTGGCCAAGCTATTAGATCCAGAAGAAACATCGTCCTTGTAGTTTTTGCCATCTGCATAACATGTAACAGCGACCTGTTAGTTTATTTGAAGTACATCGGGCAGGTGATGCTGGACGGGTTTAAAGGTGACAAGTACCTAGGCCGTGGTGGGTGCTTGGCATCTTGCCAGATGGTGGGAATGAGGTTAGAAACATCAAGGGTGATGACCTGCGCTGGCTGTTGGTGTCCGGTAAGGAGATCTAGAATCGTGGAGTAGGGTGTTTGTGGAGCGGCTCTGGTAGGGTGGACTACGGTGTGGGCGAAGCGGATCTGAGGCCGTGGGTGAGGGCGTCAGTGAAGCTGCTCTGGTGGTTGGGTTTAGGATGGTGTCGATGATGTGGATCTGCGGCCGTGGACGGGGTGTCAAAAGCTGCTCCGGTAGGTTGGACAAGGGTGCGACGAAGCAGATCTGAGGTCGTGGACTTGGGCATCGGAAAAGCGGCCGCGTTAGGGTTGAGGATGGTATAGGCGAAGCTACTCTGGTAGGGTTGAGGATGGTGTCAGCGAAGGGGCTCCGGTAGGGTTGAGGAAGGTGTCAGCAAAGAGGATCAAAGGCCGTCGACGGGCGCATCAGTGGGGCGGCTCCGGTGGTGTGGATGAAGCGTCTCTGGTGGGGAGCACGAAGGAGCAGTTGCAGATGCGCTGCGGTTGACGAGAGTACCGGTGAAGCAGATCCAGCGCTGTGGACAAGGCCGGCACTGAATGGGCTGTGGTACAGTGGTGGATGAGCAGTCTACTTGTTTCTAGGGGAGGTGGGAGGGGTAGATGCGGCCGCAGAAGCAGATCCAGTGAGGTGGACGCTGCTGTCAGTGAATGGGCTCTGTTACGCCGGTGGATGAGTAGTCTAGGGTTTCGAGAGGGGAGGGGTAGAAAGGCTAATGAAGTACGGACGACGTGATGTAAATGCTCTGGTGCTGTGGAGTAGTCGTTTTTGTGGGAGGGGGAGAGGAAATGGGGGTGCTGTGTGGTGGGGGGAACCGAAAGTTACCAAAGTAGCCCCGACCTATTATGTAAATGAGGGCCGTATTGTAGCTATTGTTCTCCGTGCACCAAGGACAAAAGGGGACTTTCGCATGCTAAAGACTAGGTGGCGGGAATTTTATAAGTAGGCAGGAGATTTTGCCGCCCGCGGGTTCGTTCGTATCCAGTTTCAACTAATTTTGGACAGTGCTAGCGGGAAGGTCATGTGAGACTGTGTACACGAGGCACACGTTAGCAGTTAATGACTGGTATGAAGTCCACCCGAGACAAAAAGACAATAACTAGCGATGATGCACCGATAACTTGGACGTTCACACGGGCGCGGCCAATCATACGGGTGTAGAGGTGTGTTCACAAAAAAACGGCTCAAACGCTCAGCCTATGTATTTCTCGTGTAAATATATAATTTAGTGCCATTGGTTATTTAATTTAAACATAATGCATTGACGTGTTATTGTAGAGGCGCACAAAAAGAAATGGATATTGTAGTCCCACAAAAGAAATGGATATTGTAGTCCGCTACTTAAAAGTGTTACCTCATATGATTACATGGCCTCCATTTCATGAATTGCGTACCCGTTGAATTTATATGTGAATATTACATATATTACTTCATAATAGAAACTTAAATCATCCAAGACTAACGAATTTGAATGCAAAACTAACAATGGTGCATGTACATGATAGCTATAGTGGTTGTTTGAAGAAACATCACTATAACTTTGGCATGCACAATTGAAAGGATTATTTGGAAAAAATGCGATATGTGAGTGTCCAATCTTTATAGCGTTGAATCAATATTGTATCTTTGGCCACGATACGAAGTAGATATTGATTTACGTTCAAGCGATGCACGTCCACGATCGCTAGATAGTGATATGTGAATGAATTGGGCAATCTCTCTCACACGCATACATATCTCATTTCTCCTCGGGCATCGGAATCACACACGCGCACTTCGTGTATTTCTCTCCCTCCATCAAGGTTAGAATTCGTCTTTGTACCCCGTCCTACATGTCTCTCACACAGAAACACACACGCTCTCTCTGTCGAGCACGCCCACCCCTTTAATTCTGCCCACCCACTACCACTAATGTCTCAAAGTATAACTATGTCTCGCACACATATGCCTAAGGTTAACTCAAGTCCCAGAACCATATGAATACGCACAATGGGATTCCAGCGGAGCACCTTTTGTTTTGAGATTTCGCTCTCTCTCTCTCACACACACACACACACACGCAGACATTGTTTCTCTCTTCATTTTTTCCCGGCACTTGCATGCACACCTCTTGTTTATCTCCGTGATGCTTTAAGTATGCCTCGCACACATTCTATCTACCTATCCCTTAATATAGATATGTATCACACAAACTCCTTCTCCCTATATCTAAGTGTCACTGCCCCCCACACCCACATACACACAGTTCCCGACACCGAAGGAGTAGGGTGACACCTCGATCTTGATACTAATCTATCTACCGGCTTCTCTCTCAAACACACACACACTACCCGACACCGAAGGAGTAGGGTGACACCTCGATCTTGATAGTAATCTATCTACTGGCTTCTCTCTTAAACACACACACACACACTCGCTAGTTGTGCCTCTGTGCCTACCGCCACACACACACACACAAACACACGCACACACACTAGTTGTGTCTCTGTGCCTCGCTCACACACACTCGATACGTCTTTCTCTCTGTGTCGTGGTTTTGTCACGGCAGATGTCCTTAGTGTCAGGACTTAGTCGCGAGGCCAATGCATCTATGTGGTAGCTTGAGAGGGGTTGAGTGGGACGAGAGACGCTGGGCGGATCAACACACAAGACAAGGATTTAGACAGCTTCGGGCCCCGGGAAACATCATCCGGTAATAGCCCTACATGCTGTTTGAGGCTAGGTCTCATTATGATCACGAGAGAGTCGCCGGTGAACCGGCTCTTTGTGTCTATCCCTAGAGATTGTTTCTTCTTCCCTCTCCCTCTTTGGGGAGCCCTGCCCCTCCTTATATATGTTGAAGGGGCGGGTTACATGTGGAGTCCTATTAGGATTAGGACTAGTCTATCTCTAATACAAACCGGATACAAGTCCTGGTCTTAACTCCTTGTAAAGTAAATATTCGTCATGCCTTTCCTCTTAAACCGGCCCACCATAGTATGAACCGGCCTTCATGAACCGCCCGTTGGGCCACCGGGTCTTGTCGCTCCTCTGACCAGCCTGCCGGATTACCAATGAATCGTAAACCGCCAGTTCCAAACGGGTCGCCAGTGGATCGTCAATTCTCAGCCGGGTCTCAAGTAAACCGCCAAGTCCGGCCGGGTTATACTTCCGGCCGGTTTACGCCGCGGGGTATATCCCCGACACTCTGTATCCCCCTCGATATGTAGATTTCTCGCGTGCGCACAACTGTAGTGACGATGACGCTGAACCCAGGGTGCCTTGTTTTTACCGGCCTCATGTGATAGTTTTCACCCTGTTTTCTGTTAATTAACAAGGCAACCTTTTCTTTGTTACTACTAGTGAATTTGAGATCATTCGGGGCAGACACAAAATATATTACTTCAACCCAATTATCGCAGTAACTATTTAAAAAGAAACTAGCAAGATGCCCGTGCGTTGCATGGAACATCAAGGTGCATTTGTATGATTACTTTATCTTGCGAGAGAAAAGGATGAACGAGGGAAGGCCTTATTTGCAAATGTGGAGAGGGAAGTGGGTATCTTTTTGCAAAATTGCCATAGTTTCCTTCCTATCCATCAGATATAAATCAGAGGGCCTATATTGCAGGATGGCAGGCACACCATCAGCAGCAACTCTATTTTCTATAAGAGTAGAAATAGATATATATCTCTAGCATCATCCACAACGAGCAACTGCTGGACTGGTTAGCGTCGGATGCTCGCAACGCGATGACCTGAGTTCGGAATTGTATCCTAAACTTTAGATTTTTATATTTTTTAATATATACTTCTTTCGCTACTGTACTGATAGTGGAACCCACAGAGTACTTAGAATACAAGATTAAGGATGGATTTGTTTCTTATCAACTTTCTGTACGAATCCGTAGCCACCCTGCAAGTCATGTACACTATACATGCAATTAACTTTTTATAGAGGGAGAATCATACATGCAATTAACTCAAAGGGATTGGATGTGACTCTATTATTTCCAGCATAAGAGCATCTCCAACGGCAACCGGCAAATTTCCTCCCGCTTCCTTCTGCGGAGGACGACATCCAATGCCAGCGGCATACATTTTCACAACTCTAACCAACCAGAGGAAATTCATGCAAACACGGACTAATTTCATATAAGCATGAAAGATTTCGTATAAAAAGCCGGATCTTCATATACACATGACGGATTTCATTACATTTACATGAACTAAGCGGTGCTAGTCTGGCTCTCGTGGTATAATTAATACCTAATCTAAATGGCCACCCACGGATCCCTTTGTCTTCCTCATGTCCGGCAGACACTTGTGGGATCGACGAAGGTCCTCGCAAGAGACGAAGCAGCCAAGAAACCACCTATAGACGCAGTCGTCGCCTCGGCGGTGGCCTTGATGGGACCCAAGCAGCGGTGGCCTCCCATGTTCCACTTCTCCTCGATGATGGCGGAGGACACGGAGAAGCTGGCCACCGACTCGTCGCTCTCCGTGCACCCGACTTCTGTCTTTGCTTGCATGGCGCTGTCGTAGGCACGGGAGGCGCACCCACAAACACGGGAGGCGTGGCCATCGCAGACACGGGATGCGCGGCCGAAGACACTGGTGGCGTGGTACGACGCGGCAGCGACGACGCCCGTGCCGCCGTGCCATCATAGAGCAACTTGCCACTCCTCATCGAGCTGAACTGGAGCGACGAGTCATTGAACCACACGCCAGCTTGGGGCGGCAACTGGCTCCGTCGGGCCATGCGAGGTAGGTGAAGCACCGAGCGGCCTCGCTCATATCTGGACGGCTCGGCGGGCCACCCAGCCAGGTAGTATGCCAGAGAACGGCTCCTCGGAAGCCATCAGAAGAGTGGAGAAATGGTGAAGGAGGACATGGGGGAGCGGCGGAGGGGTGCGATTCTTGCCCGCTGTCTGGCCTCATTGAAATAGAGGGCGGACGGTAGGAGCTTGGCCGACATTTGGCCTCATTTAAACCGAGGGCGGACGGGAGGAGCTCGGCCAACGTTGTGTTTAATTCCGACCCTCTCATGAACGGACGTGTGGCCGGAGTAGGTTTCTTGGTTTGCATGCGGGTTTAACGGAGGCGTTTGATGGAGGCGAGGAGGCGTGTTCAGCCGAGCATGCAGTGGGCAGCGCAGTACTATTCGATTTGACAGCTACTAGTAAACTAGGACAGTTCCCGATACGGCTTTAATGCAGATGAGGGAGAGGGTAGCGGTTCCCGAAATGTTGAATGACCAATGATGCATCCTCCTTCAATTAGCATTTTGAATGCAGGAGGGAAGTAATGGGTGGAGGACGGGGAAAACAGGTTTTCACTTTCCATGCAGTTCACCAGTTTGATTTTCAATCAGTCTTGGATTCTTTCAAATATTTATGGTCCATGTGACCCACAAGACAAAATGGGGTTTATTAACTGGTTTTTAAATATTCACATGCCTGATGATGTTGATTGGATCTTAATGGGAGATTTCAACCTTATGAGGGCACCATCAGATAAGAACAGACCTGGGGGAGATGTTAATGATATGCTTATGTTCAACAAGGAAATTAGTAACCAAGGTTTGGTTGAATTACCTTTGCATGGTAGAAAGTTCAGCTGGAGTAATATGCAGCATGATCCTTTGTTGGTAAAACTTGACTGGTTTTTCACTTCTGCTACCTGGATGACTTCATTCCCTAACACAATTGTGCTACCACTTGCAAAACCTATATCTGATCACTTGCCCTGTGTAATAAAAGTTGGTACTTCTATCCCAAAGGCAAGAGTATTCAGATTTGAAACTATTGGTTGCATCATTCTGATTTCAAACAGGTTGTTGCTTCTGCTTGGAGTATCCCAGTGGGAAACCTTGATTCTGTTAAGACTTTGAATGCTAAGTTCAAGATTTTAAGAAGAGCTTTGAAGCTGTGGGCTAAATCTCTGTCCTGTCTGAAATCTGCAATTGCAAAGTTAAATGAGCTCATCTTCATGTGGGATTTCTTTGAGGAATTTAGAGAGCTGGATATTCATGAATGGAACTGCAGGGCTATGCTTAAAGAACAACTGCTTATATTGCTAAGGAATCAGAAGATATATTGGAAGCAGAGAGGAAAAATCAAGGGGGTGAAGTTTGGAGATGAAAACACAAAATTCTTTCACACCAAAGCCTCCATCAATTACAGGCATAATCATATTGCTATTCTTCACAATGAGGACCAAGTGGAGATTTCAAATCATGCTGGCAAAGCTGCAATTCTCTTGGATGCTTACAAAAAAAGAATGGACACATCCCAAAAAACCACAATGCACTTTGATCTGGTTTCTTTGTATGGGCAGAGACAACATTCAGATATTTTTGACAATCTGGAACTGCCTTTTACTGAAGAAGAAATTGAAGCTATTGTTAATGATCTCCCAAATGACAAGTCTCCTGGCCCTGATGGTTTTAACAATGAATTCCTCAAGTCATGTTGGGATATTATTAAAGGAGATGTGCTCAAATTCATTTATGATTTTCATGCAGGGCACATCTCTCTTGAGAGTTTGAACACTTCATTCATAACACTCATTCCAAAGGGGAGTACTCCGTTGACAGCAAATGATTTTAGGCCTATCTCTTTACTGAATAGCTGTCTGAAAATTGTTACTAAGCTGCTGGCAAATAGATTGC